>NW_025306941.1:0-734 GCF_018294505.1 Triticum aestivum
TTGTACTAGGCTATAGGGCTAGTTCAACTCTAGTGTAAAGTTATTTGTACAAGCTTATAGACCTAGTTCAACTCTAGTGTAAATTTTTTTGAACTGGCTTAAAGAGTGAGTTCAAATATAGTGTAAATATTTGAACTAGCTTATAGAGATAGTTCAACTCTAGTGCAAAATTATTTGTACAAGCTTATAGAGCTAGTTCAACTCTAGTGTGAAATTATTTGTTCTAGGCTACAGAGCTAGTTCAACTCTAGTGTAAAATTATTTGAACTAGCCTATAGAGCTAGTTCAACTATAGTGTAAAATTATTTGTACTAGGCTATAGAGCTACTTCAACTCTAGTGTAAAATTATTTGAACTAGCTTATAGAGATAGTTCAACTCTAGTTAAAAATTATTTGTACAAGCTTATAGAGCTAGTTCAACTCTAGTGTGAAATTATTTGTTCTAGGCTATAGAGCTAGTTCAACTCTAGTGTAAAATTATTTGAACTAGCCTATAGAGCTAGTTCAACTATAGTGTAAAATTATTTGTACTAGGCTATAGAGCTACTTCAACTCTAGTGTAAAATTATTTGAACTAGCTTATAGAGCTAGTTCAACTATAGTGTAAAATTATTTGTACTAGGCTATAGAGCTAGTTGAACTCTAGTGTAAAATTATTTGTACTAGGCTACAGAGCTACTTTAACTCTAGTGTAAAATTATTTGAACTAGCTTATAGAGCAAGTTCAACTATA
>NW_025306942.1:0-734 GCF_018294505.1 Triticum aestivum
TCGCCCACCGCGCCGCCTCTCGCCCGCCCTCAACGCCGCCGGCCGGCCTCGCTGCCCTCAACGCCGCCGGCCGGCCTCGCCGCCCTCAACGCCGCCCCCCAATCCATCCTCGGGCCGCCGACCTCGCCGCCCTCAACGCTGCTCGATCTACAGAGAGAGAGAGAGAGAGAGAGAGAGAATTTTTTTTGTTCTTTTTAATTTTAACTAGTTAATTAGTTTAACAAAAACGGTAAATAACTTAAAACTTGATAATTAACAAAAAAAACGTAAAATTTGATAATTAACAAAAAAAACGTATATACGGAGAGGGGGCGGCGATGCGCGCGGTGTTTTTTTAGGGATCGAGAGGGGACGGCGAGGGTTATAAATGTGTGTTGTCCTCGCCTCCCTCTCCGTGACGCCGTCGTCTGCCGCCCCGTCTCGCGCTCTACCGCGACACCCTCTCCCACCCCTTCCTCGCCCCCTCCTTTTGCCACCGCCCTTTCGCCACCGCCACCGCCACCGCCCCCCTTCTTCACTTAATTAATTTGTTTTTACTACATGTTTTCAGGACTGACATAATGGCGGACGATAGAGCTGACCCGATTATGGACAACTATGATCCGGACGGTGAAGCACATATGTTCGGCATCATAAACGGCGATATTCTATATGTGCCGACCGGACAAGAAGAAGATGATATCTCTTCTTATCTGAACCTTGACGGTGAAGATGAAGGGCGCCGTCAGCAAGAT
>NW_025306943.1:0-734 GCF_018294505.1 Triticum aestivum
CCCACTCAGGGGCTTAGCTATGACCCCATAATCGCCTAAGTTAAGTACATTCTGCTCGGGGGCTTAGCCGCGACCCTGTAATCGCCTAAGTTAAAAACAATCCGAGTGGAGAGCAATCCTCCCACTCGGGGGCTTAGCTGCGACCCCGTAATCGCCTAAGTTAAAAACATTCCGAGTGGAGAGCAATCCTCCCACTCGGGGGCTTAGCTACGACCCCGTAATCGCCTATGTGTCACACCCTAGCTAGTCATGCATTAGAGTGCTGCATCATGTTTACTCTTTCATCAGAAACTTGAAATGGGGATGACAGAACCCCCAGTCCCCTCTGAAACCAACTAGGGTTACTAAAATAATTTTTCAATGAACCTGAAATGCCCTTCTAAAATGTCCATCATTTTAGCCTTGGTTCAGAACCTCTGGCAAAAGTGGTGCACATTTTCCTAGGCCATCCTAGGGTTTTTGAATTAAATCATAGATATTTGAATTTGGGCATTTAAAATAATATAAAATATTTAAATGCTCAAATATCTCCAAACTAAAATGTTTCATGTTGGAAATAATCCAACTATGGACCAGGAGTAGTTTGGTGAATTTTGGAGTTGCCTAGGTATTTTAATTAATTCAACAAAGTTGCAGATATATTAAATAAAACAGAAAACAGAAAAGAAAGGGGAAAGACTTACCTGTGCGGCCCAGCCAGCTGGCCGGCCCAGCTAGCAGCCGACCCAGCCCAA
>NW_025306944.1:0-734 GCF_018294505.1 Triticum aestivum
CCCAACCAGCACCCAAGCTTACCCTGCTACCTCTTGAGCACTGCGTTGGATTTCCCCGAGAAGGAAGGGATGATGCAGCAAAGTAGCGTAAGTATTTCCCTCAGTTTTTGAGAACCAAGGTATCAATCCAGTAGGAGGCTACGCTCGAGTCCCTCGTACCTACACAAAAACAATAGCTCAACGCAACCAACGCGCTTAGGGGTTGTCAATCCCTTCACGGTCACTTACGAAAGTGAGATCTAATAGAGATGATAAATAATATTTTTGGTATTTTTGGTATAAAGATAGTAAATAAAGTAAAAGCAAAGCAATAATAAACACTACAAAAAAGACACATCCGTGACATTTTGGGCCGAACGAAATTTTTTTCTGTCATACATATGACACTTCTATGACGATAATTATGAAAAAACCCGGTAACATCATAGATGTGGTGGGCTCCTACTTCTATGAAAAAAAATCATGACAGAAAATGGGCTTTTCGTCCTGGGCGGGCCGGAGATGCAGCTGCATGACATTCTTTGGACCGTCCATGACGGAAAAAACCGTGGTAGAAGCGAGGGCGAGGAAAATGTCGGGGAGTTCCCGGTTACGGTGGGAGGTCGGGAGCAGAGCGATGGGCGTTTCTCTCATACACGTACGCACGTGTGTGCGAGGCGTTGGCTCTAACTGAACCCGAGCGAGGCGTTGGGCTCTAATTGAACCCGAGCGATTGCACTGCAGGCTACGCGTTA
>NW_025306945.1:0-734 GCF_018294505.1 Triticum aestivum
TTAGTAAATGCATGAAAAATAACAAATGAAGTCAGAAAGGATTGAAAAATGATGATGTGGCTTTGAATGGTGCATTTTGAACACACAAAAAGTCAGGAGTTCAAATAAGTTTTAAAAAATGAAATCCCTTTGTAACAGCGAGTTTCCGTATGAAATCCTGATACTTTGAAAGAGATTGTCCGTTTTGTACACGAAGTGCATCCAGTTTTTGCCGTAACCCTCTCAAGTTTATTGCACATGCTATGTGGATGAAATGATGATACCATGCCAACTTTCAATCTTTTAAGAGTTCATTTGAAATGCTTTTCAATCTTAGCGTCTTATAGCTCAAAATAATTAGTAAATGCATGAAAAATAACAAATGAAGTCAGAAAGGATTGAAAAATGATGATGTGGCTTTGAATGGTGAATTTTGAACACACAAAACATTAGGAGTTCAAATAAGTTTTAAAAAATGAAATCCCTTTGTAACAGACGAGTTTCCGTATGAAATCCTGATACTTTGAAAGAGATTTTCCGTTTTGTACACGAAGTGCATCCAGTTTTTGCCGTAACCCTCTCAACTTTCTTGCACATGCTATGTGGATGGAATGATGATACCATGCCAACTTTCAACCTTTTCAGAGTTCATTTGAAATGCTTTCAATTTTAGGGTCTTATAGCTCAAAATAATTAGTAAATGCTTGAAAAATAACAAATGAAGCCAGAAAGGATTGAAAAATGATGATGTGGCT
>NW_025306946.1:0-734 GCF_018294505.1 Triticum aestivum
ATCAACATCGAAACTTGCATCAACATTCAACTTTGCATAGCCGAGCCTTGGCCTCGTCCATGCATTGGGTTTCACTTTCACTTTTAGGCTGAATGAGAGTATAAAATTAGCTCCAAGAGCCCTCACTGCTAGCCTGATCTAAACTGCACTCTGAATTGTTTCTCCATGCGTTAACTTCCGACGCTCAAACCATAGATACCAAGATGCAGTAGTCACCGTTTCTCTTAGCTTTGGTTGTCCCAACACATCAACATCATTCTTCGGAAGAAAAAGTGTATGCTCCAAAACAACCTCGCATGCCCTATCAATCGCAATTGCCTTCTTAATAACATCATATATTCCCTAGGAAGCTCCAATACCTCAACAGCCTTAGGGCACCCATACAAAAAATGAAAGGATGTTATCCGACCCCAAATTACAAGCCGGATAGTGATCTTTGACCTTCATGTACTTACTTGCAAGTACTGAGCGGCAAGGTATAGCACTATGCAGCACTCTCCAAATGAATATCTTAATCTTTGAAGGGCACTGTAGGAACGAGGTATGTCTACCAAAGTGGGGGAGTGAATGGGAGTTTTAAAATTTCTTCCGGAAACTTCAAAAATCTCAGAACATAGCAACGGAAAGAAGGATACCAGACAACAATGAGTGAAAGTAAACTACCGGACTAAAACTAACCACGGTCATCGAAGGAAGTCACATGATGGTAATCATAAAAGCGGGGTAAATCAAAT
>NW_025306947.1:0-734 GCF_018294505.1 Triticum aestivum
AAATGCAAGAGTAGGAAAAATACAGTACAAGATTAAAGTGCCATGTCATGTTGAATCCTACCAAACTAGTTAGCCCCAAGAATTTTGAGTATTCAACATCACAGAAAAAACAAAAAAACTGTATAAAAAGATTTGAGCGAATGATTTTTTCTCTGAAATAGAAAAACCTTTAAACTTTATAAGGATTAAATTCCTAAAACTCTATAAGGATAAAAATTCTTCAAAATTCACATGGGGTTTTCCTCATAGAACTAAACTTTCTACGTGTCTTTGTGCCTACGTGTGCATCAAAACGCGATGACAGCGCATGAACATGCCTCCCACGGATCAGCTTCACACCACACCTCACCCGAGCCAATCACATCACGCCAAACCCCATCCCACGGATCGGCCCCAACGATCCGCGTGCTCACCCCGGAAACCGATCCTAGCCGTCCATCTCCCACCAATCCGACGCCCCAAACTTCGTCTCCTTCCTCCAGCCCGCGCCTTCTGCCCCCAAAATTTTCCCGACCCCCGCCCACGCCTCGCCCCTATTTAATCCCCGCGCCTCACCCACCAGACCACACCACAGCTCAAATCCCCCACCGGCGAAGCATCCAAACCCTAGACTCCTCCCCCCACCAGCTCCGATGGCCCGCACGAAGCAGACGGCGCGCAAGTCCACCGGCGGCAAGGCGCCGCGGAAGCAGCTGGCCACCAAGGCGGCGCGCAAGTCGGCCCCGGCCACCGGC
>NW_025306948.1:0-734 GCF_018294505.1 Triticum aestivum
GCCAGCTCCCCAGCACCACGCCTCGCCGTGCGCCTCCCCCGCGCCCCGCGCGAAAGCGTGTCGCCGCCGCCTCTCCCCGCCGACAGCCGCCGCCGCCGCCATGGTACTGCTCGGAGCCACCCGCGCCCCGCTCGCCTCCAACGTGCCCGCGCGGGCCACCTCGCATGGGCCCCGCGGCCCAGATCCCCGTCGGCCTCCCCAAGGCCCAGTTGGGTAGGCCCAGCCCCGCCTCCCTTCGGCCCAAGGCCTCGCAGGTGAGCGAGCCCACCAGATTCCCCGCCTGGGCATTGTATAACTATTAGACACTCGATTTGTTTTTTTTCGGCTGTCAAAACTGCCAAGTCCCCGAATATTTTTGCATACTCATGCCATGTTCATCGCATTATATCTCTGCATTCGTAGCTCCGTTTTGTGCGTGTAATATGTCGAATTGTTCGTCTCAACGAGTACTTCATTTCATTCTATTGCATCATGTTCATTTGAGCTCATCTTGATGCCTGAATCATCGTTGCAAGAGTGCTTCATAATGTTTTCTGCCGTCTGTTATTACAACTAGCTCTTTTGTCATTTTTGCCATGATTGATGTGTGCATCCTATGAGGTTGATGTCTACATGTGTTTTTATCTATGCCATGTCTTCTTTACAGAGGTGCTTACCATGTATTTTTCTGATCAGTGTGGTGACTAGCACAAGCATGCAAACTAGGCATCGTGATGTTGCTGATTTTAGTCCCT
>NW_025306949.1:0-734 GCF_018294505.1 Triticum aestivum
CTTTGCTGGTCATAAGCTTCCACGCTACAACCAAAACTAGAAGATAACTTGATTTACAAATAAAAACTAGCTAGACAAGAAAAACCCTTGGCAAGTCTAACCAGCCGTCAACTACCCCTCCCAATGCCTCACGATTCTCCCACAAAACAAAGGCAAACCCCCCGAAAACAAACAGCCACTGGGCATATATATTACTAGCATCTGCCCACCTCATGTGCCAAGTGAACAGCCAGCAACATGTGTGTGCACCTTATAAAATATGCCTATACTGGTAAGTAGCTGCAGATTGTACCTTATTGTATGCACCACATGTGTCTGAGTGTGTGTGCCCATAAAATAGGCGCCCTCTCACACCCCTGGGGCCGAATCAGAGGCGAGCAGCCATGCTGACCTCTCTCTCCTCATCTTGTCTGTCCTGCCACAATAGCTGGGTCTGCAGTGGCAATTTCTAATTGCAAGAAGATAACCTGAAATAAGTTCAGAGACAGTCGACTAATTAAATATTGCCCTTAACAGACTCATGTTGCGAATATTCTATCTGGATGCATTCATGATTTTATTTGGGGATCTTAAGTTTTGAGGTTTAAGAAAAAGGGTTTCCCCCGCTTTGTATTCCAAAGCAACCAACCGATACATTCAAGGATAGGTGCTGGGGCGGAAGCAGCACAATCACACCCAAAAGAAACGAAAGAGAAACAACTAGAGAAAAGAATGCCGACAACGGTGGATCGACG
>NW_025306950.1:0-734 GCF_018294505.1 Triticum aestivum
GCAGAGGTCAGCAGCACAGCCTGCAATCCCATATTGACATATTTTCATGACTCCTGCGTTTATCTTTCTAAAGATCCTCAGTCCGGCTTTTCTTTCCGAACACCGAACCGAGCATCAGGGGCTACTGTCTATGCGGTACCATTTTACATATATTGAAATTCTTACCTCAAAGCCTGTTAGAAGGCTGCTGCAGGCTTCGGTCAGCCCGCTCTTGGCGAGCTGAACCTTCTGAATCACCGCACTCATAACAGTGCGGTGTTCCTCTTCGATGGAGGCGCCGTTGAGCGCCTCCAGCAAATTAGCCGGCACCTTTGGTTGGACGGAGGCAGCCGGTGTCGCGGTCTTGCCCTTCTTGCGAAGGGGTCGCCCGCCAGACTCCGGAGCCACTATGGGTTCCGGGGCTGAGTCCGGTGCAAAGTCCGTGAGGTTGTCCTGCGACGCCTCCAGGGCTCTCTTCTCATGGAGGGTCCCTTCCTGGGATCCCACCTTGGCATCGTCCGCATCACGGGGGGTGGAGACAGTCGGAAGAGAGTCCATATCCGACGCCCCTAAGGACCCGCTCGACGAAGTGGGGAGATCATCCTTAGGCGGACTGCAGGGTTGTATGCGGCATTAGAAAGACATAACATGGCGGAAAACGCAAACCTTGAAGTTATTCGGGAGTCCGGATACTTACGATCTCGCCAGAGGCTTGGCCCTTGGAGGCCAGTCCTCGTCGTCGTCACTGGCGTTGG
>NW_025306951.1:0-734 GCF_018294505.1 Triticum aestivum
CTTTATAATCACCCAGTTACGTTGTGACGTTTGGTAGCACCCAAAGTGTTCCTCCGGCAAACGGGAGTTGCATAATCTCATAGTCATAGGAACATGTATAAGTCATGAAGAAAGCAATAGCAACATACTAAACGATCGTGTGCTAAGCTAATGGAATGGGTCATGTCAATCAGATCATTCAACTAATGATGTGACCTCGTTAATCAAATAACAACTCTTTGTCCATGGTTAGGAAACATAACCATCTTTGATTAACGAGCTAGTCAAGTAGAGGCATACTAGTGACTCTTTGTTTGTCTATGTATTCACACATGTATTATGTTTCCGGTTAATACAATTCTAGCATGAATAATAAACATTTATCATGATTATAAGGAAATAAATAATAACTTTATTATTGCCTCTAGGGCATATTTCCTTCACATAGTAATTTAAAAAAAATCCTACGCACACGCAAGATCATGGTGATGCATAGCAATGAGAGGGGAGAGTGTCGTCTACGTACCCTCTAGAACGTAAGCGGAAGCGTTATGACAACGCGATTGATGTAGTCGTACATCTTCACGATCCGACCGATCCAATGTTGGGTAACGTTGCAGAAAACAAAAAAATTTCTACTCGTTTCACCAAGATCATCTAGGAGTTCATCTAGCAACGAGTCATTGGATGCATCTACGTACCTTGTAGATCGCGAGCGAAAGCGTTCAAAGAACGGGGATGATGTAGTCGAACAC
>NW_025306952.1:0-734 GCF_018294505.1 Triticum aestivum
TTTCTGACTTCATTTGTTATTTTTCATGCATTTACTAATTATTTTGAGCTATATGACCCTAAAATTGAAAAGCATTTCAAATGAACTCTGAAAAGGTTGAAAGTTGGCATGATATCATCATTTCATCCACATAGCATGTCCAAGAAAGTTGAGAGGGTTACGGCAAAAACTGGATGCACTTCGTGTACAAAACGGACAATCTCTTTCAAAGTATCAGGATTTCATACGGAAACTCGTCTGTTACAACGGGATTTCATTTTTTAAACTTGTTTGAACTCCTGACTTTTTGTGTGTTCAAAATGCACCATTCAAAGCCACATCATCATTTTTCAATCCTTTCTGACTTCATTTGTTATTTTTCATGCATTTACTAATTATTTTGACCTATAAGACCCTAAAATTGAAAAGCATTTCAAATGAACTCTGAAAAGGTTGAAAGTTGGCATGATATCATCATTTCATCCACATAGCATGTGCAAGAAAGTTGAGAGGGTTACAGCAAAAACTGGATGCACTTCGTGTACAAAACGGACAATCTCGTTAAAAGTATCAGGATTTCATCCGGAAACTCGTCTGTTACAAAGAGATTTCATTTTTTAAAACTTATTTGAACTCCTGACTTTTTGTGTGTTCAAAATGCACCATTCAAAGCCACATCATCATTTTTCAATCCTTTCCGACTTCATTTGTTATGTTTCATGCATTTACTAATTATTTTGAGCTATAAGACCCTA
>NW_025306953.1:0-734 GCF_018294505.1 Triticum aestivum
TGGTGAGGCATCCGGACACCGCGGAGGTGGTACGTCACCGTGTCAACGAGGAGGACGAGCACGTCCGTCGCTACATGGTTGCATTGGAGGGCAGATTCGACAATACCTGGCAGGTTCTTCAGGGATCTCACTGGAGCTATGATCCTGTGATGGTTCCTTATCTTTGGGAGTCCACCGCTCGCGTCGATACCCGTCGGGCGCTACGGTTCTAGTTGTATTAGTGATAATATTCGACGATGTACGGACACCAAGAGATGATGTACTTTTGCTTATAATTATTGAATGCATGCTAATTTGAATACTATACTTTATTTTATGATTTGGTTTTGCTTATTTTATGATTTGGTTTTGCTTATTGAATGCTCATATTGGATAAGTTCTCCTTCATTTCCGTGTGCTAGACAATTTGATATAATAATGCATTCGGAAATGAAATGAGGAGCTACGTACATCGATCATCGATAGTCAACCCGTGATTAATAATAAAGATCTAGTTTAATATTTGAATTATGAACGTAGGCCAGAAATGTCGTACTCATCGGACGACGAAAACCGCCCGGGGGAGTGCGACTAGTGCCACGACGACCGAGGTATCTGCGACAGGTTCATTGTGCTAGACGAAGATCGTCGTTTCAGCATTAAGCTCGAGGAGACCTTCGATGTTCATACGGTACGCAACCGACGATAAAAGTTTTTTTTGTAATTACTTATGACTTCAACTATTTTAATTATAA
>NW_025306954.1:0-734 GCF_018294505.1 Triticum aestivum
AGAAGTGTTCCGGGTGAAATCGGGATTTTACCGGAGTACCGGGAGGTTACGGGAACCCCCCGGGGGCTTAATGGGCCTACATGGGCCCTAGTGGAGAGGAAGAGAGGAGGCAAGAGGTGGGCTGCGCCCCCTCCCCTCTCTAGTCCGAATAGGACAAGGAGAGGGGGGCGGCGCCCCCCCTTTCCTTCCCCTCTTCCTCCTCCTTCCCATTTCTCCTTCTCCAACTAGGAAAGAAGGGAGTCCTACTCCCGGTGGGAGTTGGACTCCCCCTTGGCACGCCCTCCTTGGCCGGCCGCCCCCTCCCCCCTGGCTCCTTTATATACGGGGGCAGGGGGCACCTCTAGACACACAAGTTGATCTTCGTGATTGAGGGAGTCCTGGATTAGGGGGTGTCCGGATAGCCGGACTACCATCATCAGCCGAACTATCATTGGCCGGACTATCATCATCGACCGGACTCCAAGACTATGAAGATACAAGATTGAAGACTTCGTCCCGTGTCCAGGTGGGACTTTCCTTGGCGTGGAAGGCAAGCTTGGCGATACGGATACGTAGATCTCCTACCATTGTAACTGACTCTATGTAACCCTAGCCCTCTCCGGTGTCTATATAAACCGGATGGCTCTAGGCCGTAGGACACAACAACAACCATTACAATCATACCATAGGCTAGCTTCTAGGGTTTAGCCTCCTTGATCTCGTGGTAGATCCACTCTTGTAAACATCCACAATAT
>NW_025306955.1:0-734 GCF_018294505.1 Triticum aestivum
AGCTCAAAATAATTAGTCAATGCATGAAAAATAACAAATGAAGTCAGAAAGGATTGAAAAATGATGATGTGGCTTTGAATGGTGCATTTTGAACACACTAAAAGTCAGGATTTCAAATAAGGTTTAAAAAATGAAATCCCTTTTCTAACAGACGAATATCCGGATGAAATCCTGATACTTTGAAAGAGATTGTCCGTTTTGTACACGAAGTGCATCCAGTTTTTGCCGTAACCCTCTCAACTTTCTTGCACATGCTATGTGGATGAAATGATGATATCATGCCAACTTTCAACCTTTTCAGAGTTCATTTGAAATGCTTTTCAATTTTAGGGTCTTATAGCTCAAAATAATTAGTAAATGCATGAAAAAGAACAAATGAAGTTAGAAAGGATTGAAAAATGATGATGTGGCTTTGAATGGTGCATTTTGAACACACAAAAAGTCAGGAGTTCAAATAAGGTTTAAAAAATGAAATCCCTTTGTAACAGACGAGTTTCCGGATGAAATCCTGATACTTTGAAACAGATTGTCCGTTTTGTACACGAAGTGCATCCAGTTTTTGCCGTAACCCTCTCAACTTTCTTGCACATGCTATGTCGATGAAATGATGATATCATGCCAACTTTCAACCTTTTCAGAGTTCATTTGAAATGCTTTTCAATTTTAGGGTCTTATAGCTCAAAATAATTAGTAAATGCATGAAAAATAAGAAATGAAGTCAGAAAGGATTGAAA
>NW_025306956.1:0-734 GCF_018294505.1 Triticum aestivum
CAGGCCTGTCTTCGGGTCCAACGCCCCCATGCGCATAGAACCAAGTTCTGCACCTGGGGGCCAGCTCCTAGTAACCGGAGTGACCCCTGCATCCTCCATCTCTTGCTCAGACTTATCCCACTTAGGCATTGCCACCGTGTAGCCACCTGGACCCAGCCTATGGAACTGCGTCTTTTTTGCGGCATTGGCCTTGTTTTTTCTCGACTGTGCCTTAGATAATTCTGATTCCTTAAATTTCACGAAAGCGGGCCAGTGTTCTCTTTGCTTCTCCAGTGTTCCCTTGAATTCTGGAGTCTTCCTTTCTGCAGCGAGGTAGTTGGCCCATACAGTTTTCTTGTGGGTGTTGAATGCAATTGCCATCTTCTTAAGAGCAGCGTCCTTGACTTTCTGCACATCTGCATTAGTGAAATAATCTGGTAGGGTGAAATGTTTCATCAGAGATTCCTAAAGCTTTTGTTTTGCTCTGTCGTCGACCCAAGTAACATCTGGACGTTTAGTTTTTGGCTCTTTCCATTCTTGAATGGAGATCGGGAGTTGGTCCTTCACAAGAACTCCGCACTGACGAACGAACTTGTTCGCAATGTTCTTAGGCGTGAGGGGTTCGCCACTAGCTTTGATGGAATCGATGTTGTACTTTACACCATCCTTCAACTTTTTGCCCGGGCCTCGCTTTGTCCTGCTGTCTGTAGAAGCAGATTTGCTCGATCCGGAGGGCTGAAAGAAGAAAGATCGAT
>NW_025306957.1:0-734 GCF_018294505.1 Triticum aestivum
ATTTTCAGCAGCCCAAAGGGCGGGAAGCGGCGGCCTTTGGTCCCGGTTGGTGGCACCAACCGGGACTAAAGGGGGGAATTGGTCACGGTTGGTGCCACGAACCGGGACCAATGCCCTCTTTAGTCCCGGTTGGTGCCACCAACCAGGACCAATGGCCTTGTGCTGCCCCGCGTCCAAAAGTTTAGTCCCACCTCGCTAGCTGAAGGGCGTCGGCACTTGTTTATAAGCGCTGGTGTGCCTCCCCATTCGAGCTCCTCTCTTATGCAGGCTTTCGGGACTAAACTTGCTACTGCCTGTGGGCCTATTGGGCCTTCTGCGGGCTTGAATCCTGGCCCATGTAGGGTTTCTAGTCGTATTCAGGCCGTGGAGGCCCAGTAGGTGGCATTTTTTTGGTTTTTTCTTTTTTATTTCTACATTTTTTTGGTTTTTTATTTTTTCATTTCTACTTAAAACTAAATAGTTATAGTTTTTTAGTGATTTCTTTTTGCTTTTAGGTCACAAAAATTATAAACTTTCTGTTAGTGCCATTAGTTTTAAATTTTGAATAGTTTAAATTTGAATTTTTAAAAATTTGTGTGAATCACTAGTTTATGAATAACTTTACTATAAAAATAGAATTTTTTCTATTTATTTTTTATTTATACTTACAACTAAATACTTATAGTTTTTTAGTGATTTCTTTTTGATTTTAGGTCACAAAAATTATAAACTTTCTGTTAGTGCCATTAGTTTTA
>NW_025306958.1:0-734 GCF_018294505.1 Triticum aestivum
TCTGTTACAAAGGGATTGCATTTCTTTTGAAATTATTTGAACCCCCTTGTTTTTCTGTGTTCAAAATGCACCATTCAAAGCCACATCATCAATTTACTATCCTTTCTGACTTCATTTGTTATTTTTCATGCATTTACTGATTATTTTGAGGTATAAGACCATGAAATTGAAAAGCATTTGAAATGAACTCTAATAAGATTCCAAGTTGGCATGGTATCATCATTTCACCCACATAGCATGTGCAAGAAAGTAGAGAGGCTTACGGCAAAAACTGGATGCACTTCGTGTACAAAAAAGACAATCTCCTTCGAAGTATGAGGGTTTCATACGAAAGCTCGTCTGTTACAACGGGATTTCATTTCTTTTGAACTTATTTGAACCCCCTTGTTTTTTTGTGTTCAAAATGCACCATTCAAAGATACATCATCAATTTACAACCCTTTCTGACTTCATTTGTTATTTTTCATGCATTTACTGATTATTTTGAGCTATAAGACCATGAAATTGAAAAGCATTTGAAATGAACTCTGATAAGGTTCCAAGTTGGCATGGTATCATCATTTCACCCACATAGCATGTGCAAGAAATTAGAGAGGCTTACGGCAAAACTGGATGCACTTCATGTAGAAAACAGACAATCTCCTTCGAAGTATCACGGTTTCATAAGGAAACTTGTCTGTTACAAAGGGATTTCATTTCTTTTGAACTTATTTGAACTGCCTTGTTTTTCTATG
>NW_025306959.1:0-734 GCF_018294505.1 Triticum aestivum
GACAAACGTCGACAAAGCTGCTTTTGAAATTCTAGTAAATCCAAAATTCGTCTGAAATTCATGAAACTTAGGATGCTATCATGGAGTGGCATCAATATGCCGTGGTAAAATTTTTGTCCCATTTGGAGAAGGTTTGGGTATAAGCTTCTCATAAACCAGAACTTCTCACAACAAGTGTGATGGTTTTGGTAGGGAACATTTCACCTTTCTGGATGAAATGATATTCGTTGCCTCTTCTCGATTTCAAATTTTTTCCTAGTGTCAACATAGAACATTAGGAGTGTTGTGTCAATTTTTGGGATTTTTCAGGGTTCGCTTGGACATTTTTATACATTAACTGAGTTTTCTGTGCATTCATGTGCATAATTCAAATTTGAACACAGGCACATGCTCTAAAGCATATAAATTAGTTGAAAATTCAAATTTGTGTCCTTGGTTGCCTACTTAGGTCCCATGCAAGAAATGGGAATGAATTTCAAACACCCTGCCAGCGTCACTCGGCCGCAAACATTGAGATACCTGGTTTTTAAATTCTAGTAAAAGCCAAAACTCGTCTGAAATTCATGAAACTTGGCATGCTATCATGGAGAGGCATCAACATGTCATGGTAAAAATTTTGTCCAATTTGGGGCAGGTTTGGGTATATGCTTATCACAAACCAGAGCTTCTCACAACAAGCATGATGGTTTCGGTAGGGAACGTCCCACCTTTGGGGACGAGACGGTATCGGTTGC
>NW_025306960.1:0-734 GCF_018294505.1 Triticum aestivum
CATTCAAAGCCACATCATCATTTTTCAATCCTTTCTGACTTCATTCGTTATTTCTCATGCATTTACTAATTATTTTGAGCTATAAGACCCTAAAATTGAAAAGCATTTCAAATGAACTCTGAAAAGGTTGAAAGTTGGCATGATATCATCATTTCATCCACATAGCATGTGCAAGAAAGTTGAGAGGGTTACGGCAAAAACTGGATGCACTTCGTGTACAAAACGGACAATCTCTTTCAAAGTATCAGGATTTCATCCGGAAACTCGTCTGTTACAAAGGGATTTCATTTTTTAAAACTTATTTTAACTCCTGACTTTTTGTGTGTTCAAAATGCACCATTCAAAGCCACATCATCATTTTTCAATCCTTTCTGACTTCATTTGTTATTTCTCATGCCTTTACTTATTATTTTGTGCTATAAGACCCTAAAATTGAAAAGCATTTCAAATGAACTCTGAAAAGGTTGAAAGTTGGCATGATATCATCATTTCATCCACATAGCATGTGCAAGAAAGTTGAGAGGGTTACGGAAAAAACTGGAGGCACTTCGTGTACAAAATGGACAATCTCTTTCAAAGTATCAGGATTTCATCCGGAAACTCGTCTGTTACAAAGGGATTTCATTTTTAAAAACTTATTTTAACTCCTGACTTTTTGTGTGTTCAAAATGCACCATTCAAAGCCACATCATCATTTTTCAAACCTTTCTGTCTTCATTTGTTATTTCTCATGC
>NW_025306961.1:0-734 GCF_018294505.1 Triticum aestivum
TTGGTCCCTTATGCTTGCCACTCCCAGGTCCACTGCAAAGATGATTGTCATTCTTACTACCATTACAACCGTTGCCTAATAAAGGATAATGCCCTATATATACTACTTACTCCCCCCCCCTCAAACACGGAGACGAGTTTACCACGGTTTCCACCCCGCGCTCTATACCGCAGCAACACGTATTATTTTACCCCTTTCAGAACGCGCTCCTCGCGCCACAAAGCCGCCTCTAGACGCGTGACCAATGAGCAGCGAGCTAAAACATATCGCAAATGTCAAAAATAATATAACGGGGTTAATATATATCGCGCACATGCGATATGTTTGTCAGGAGGCGCAAAAAATAATTAAAAAGGGAATGCAACACGAGGATTTTCCAGGAGGTCACCCATCCTAGTACTACTCTCGCCCAAGCACGCTTAACTTCGGAGTTCTGATGGGATCCGGTGCTTTAGTGCTGGTATGATCGCATCCGACATGTTACCCCCGCCTTCGTCCCTTATGCTTGCCACTCCCAGGTCCACTGCCAAGATGATTGTCATTCTTACTACCATTACAACCGTTGCCTAATAATGGATAATGCCCTATATATACTACTTACCCCCCCCCCCCCTCAAACACGGAGACGAGTTTACCACGGTTTCCACCCCTCCCTCTATACCGCAGCAACACGTATTTTTTTACCCCATTCAGAACGCGCTCCTCGCGCCACAAAGCCGCCTCTAGACGCGTGA
>NW_025306962.1:0-734 GCF_018294505.1 Triticum aestivum
GATTAAAAGATACGATTTTCTAAAGATTTTATTAATTTCTGGAATTTAATTAATTATTTAATTAATTCGAAAAATGGATTTATGACGTCAGCATGATGTCATGCTGACGTCAGCAGTCAACAGAGTTGACTTGGTCAACCTGACATGTGGGTCCAGTGGGACCCACCTGTCATTCTCTGTTTAGGTTAATTACAGATTAGTTAATTTAATTACTATTTAATTAACCTAACTAGTTAATTAAATTAATTAAACCAGATCAATTAACTTAATTAATTCATTAGATAATTAATTAATTAATAATTAATTTTATTAAATCATTTTTTATTATTTTTATTTTTAATTCCCTCCTTTTTTTTATAAAACGTTATGGGCATGGGGCCCATCTGTCATAGGCCCCAGGGGTCTTAGCGGGTGCGGGCGGCGGGCACTGCCCGAGCGGGTGCGGGCGGGCGCCCGTCTGGTGGCCTCGCCCGTGGACAACGGGAGTAGGCACGGAATCAACCAGCGGCCACCGCTGGGGCTCCGGCGCGGCGGAGGGAGCCGCGGGAGGGGGGCCGCGGCCAAGTTCAGAGGACGGGAGGCGCACTTGCGGGGGAACAGGGGGCGACGGAGGCGAGGGAGCAGGGACGGAGCTGTGCGGGCGCCAGGGGCGTGCGGCTGGAGGTGGTAGGGGGAGGCGCTCGATAGTAGGCAACAGCAAGCGAAGCAACAGCGACAGCAGTTGCAGGCGAGCA
>NW_025306963.1:0-734 GCF_018294505.1 Triticum aestivum
AAAAACATTGAAGTGCCCGTGTAACAGATGAGTTCTCGTCCGAAACCCTGATACTCCGAAAGAGTTTGTCCAATTTGTACATGAAGTGCGTCCAGTTTTTGTCGTGACCCTCTCTACTCTTTCGCACATGCTATGCGGGTGAAATGATGATACCATGCCAAGTTTCAACATTTTCAGAATTCATTTTGTAGTGATTTTCAATTTCACGGTCATTTAGCTCTCTAAACAATTAGGTAATTGACCGAAAAACAACAAATGATGTCAGAACATGTTGGGAATTGATGACGTTGCTTTGAATGCTGCATACTGAACACAAAAGAAGTCCGGAGATCAAATAAGTTTAAAAAACATTGAAGTGCCCGTGTAACAGATGAGTTCTCGTCCGAAACCCTAATACTCCGAAAGGGTTTGTCCAGTTTGTACACGAAGTGCGTCCAATTTTTGCCCTGACCCTCTCTACTCTTTCGCACATGCTATGCGGGTGAAATTATGATACCATGCCAAGTTTCAACATTTTTAAAATTCATTTTGTAGTGATTTTCAATTCCACGGTCATTTAGCTCTCTAAACAATTAGGTAAATGACCGAAAAACAACAAATGATGTTAGAACAAGTTGGAAATTGATGATGTCGCTTTGAATGCTGCATACTGAACACAAAAGAAGTCCAGTGTTCAAATAAGTTTAAAAACATTGAAGTGCCCGTGTAACAGATGAGTTCTCGTCCGAAACCCT
>NW_025306964.1:0-734 GCF_018294505.1 Triticum aestivum
CCCATGTAACAGATGAGTTCTCGTCTGAAACCCTTCTTCGAAAGAGATTGTGCAGTTTGTACACGAAGTGCGTCCAGTTTTTGCCGTGACCCTCTCTGCTCTTTCGCACATGCTATGAGGGTGAAATGATGATACCATGCCAGGTTTCAACATTTTCACAGATTATTTTGTAGTGATTTTCAATTTCACAGTCATTTAGCTCTCTAAACAATTAGGTAAATGACTGAAAAACAACAAATGATGTCAGAACATGTTGGAAATTGATGACGTGTCTTTGAATGCTGCATACTGAACACAAAAGAAATCCGGATTTCAAATAAGTTTAAAAAACATTGAAGTGCCCGTGTAACAGATGATTTCTCGTCCTAAACCTTGATACTCCGAAAGAGATTGTCCAATTTGTACACGAAGTGTGTCCAGTTTTTGCCGTGTCCCTCTCCACTCTTTCGCACATGCTATGCGGGTGAAATGATGATACCATGCCAAGTTTCAACATTTTCATAGTTCATTTTGTAGTGATTTTCAATTTCACGATCATTTAGCTCTCTAAACAATTAGGTAAATGACGGAAAAACAACAAATTATGTCAGAACATGTTAGAAATTGATGATGTCGCTTTGAATGCTACATACTGAACACAAAAGAAGTCCAGAGTTCAAATAAGTTTAAAAAACATTGAAGTGCCCGTGTAACAGATGAGTTCTCTTCCGAAACCCTTCTCCGAAAGAGATTGT
>NW_025306965.1:0-734 GCF_018294505.1 Triticum aestivum
GATGTCAGAACGTGTTGGAAATTGATGACGTCGCTTTGAATGATGCATACTGAACGCAAAAATAGGCTGGAGTTCAAATAAGTTTAAAAAACATTGAAGTGCCCGTGTAACAGATGAGTTCTCGTCCGAAATCCTGATACTCCGAAAGAGATTGTACAGTTTGTACACGAGGTGCGTCCAGTTTTCGCCGTGACCGTCACTACTCTTTTGCACATGCTATGCGGTCGAAAGGATGATACCATGCCAAGTTCCAACATTTTCAGAGTTCATTTTGTAGTGATTTTCAATTTCACCGTCATTTAGCTCCCTAAACAAATCGGTAAATGACAGAAAAACAGCAAATGATGTCAGAACGTGTTGGAAATTGATGACGTTGCTTTAAATGATGCATACTGAACGCAAAAATAGGCTGGAGTTCAAATAAGTTTAAAAAACATTGAAGTGCCCGTGTAACAGATGAGTTCTCGTCCGAAACCTTGATACTCCGAAAGAGATTGTCCAGTTTGTACACGAGGTGCGTCCAGTTTTCGCCATGACCCTCTCTACTCTTTTGCACATGCTATGCGGGCGAAATGATGATACAATGCCAAGTTCTAACATTTTCAGAGTTCATTTTGTAGTGATTTTCAATTTCACCGTCATTTAGCTCCCTAAACAAATCGGTAAATGACTGAAAAACAGCAAATGATGTCAGAACGTGTTGGAAATTGACGACCTTGCTTTGGATGATGCAT
>NW_025306966.1:0-734 GCF_018294505.1 Triticum aestivum
CTTATTCTTCTTCTTCTTCTTCTGCTTATTCTTCTGCTTATTCTTCTTCTGCTTCTTCTTCTTCTTCTTCTTCTTCTTCTTCTTCTTCTTCTTCTTCTTCTTCTTCTTCTTCTTCTTCTTCTTCTTCTTCTTCTTCTTCTTTGTGACGCCCCCGATTTAATCGTACACTAATCATGCACGCAAATGTGTACGATCAAGATCAGGGACTCACGGGAAGATATCACAACACAACTCTACAAATAAAATAAGTCATACAAGCATCATAATACAGGCCAGGGGCCTCGAGGGCTCGAATACAAGTGCTCGATCATAGACGAGTCAGCGGAAGCAACAATATCTGAGTACATACATAAGTTAAACAAGTTTGCCTTAAGAAGGCTAGCACAAACTGGGATACAGATCGAAAGAGGCGCAGGCCTCCTGCCTGGGATCCTCCTAACTACTCCAGGTCGTCGTCAGCGGGCAGCACGTAGTAGTAGGCACCTCCGGTGTAGTAGGGGTCGTCGTCGACGGTGGCGTCTGGCTCCTGGACTCCAGCATCTGGTTGCGACAACCAGAAAGAAAGGAAAGGGGGAAAAGGGGGGAGAAAGCAACCGTGAGTACTCATCCAAAGTACTCGCAAGCAAGGAACTACACTACATATGCATGGGTATATGTGTAAGGAGGCCATATCAGTGGACTGAACTGCAGAATGCCAGAATAAGAGGGGGATAGCTAGTCCTGTCGAAGACTAC
>NW_025306967.1:0-733 GCF_018294505.1 Triticum aestivum
AGTGTTGATGACCGACACGTAAACGCACCCCAGGGTTCGTTAATCATGGAAATCACTCCGGGCCCCCAAAACAGTGAGTATTAGTCCACGAAATGGGCCAAAATCGGCCAAAACTGTGAGTGTTGATGACCGACACGTAATAGCACCCCAGGGTTCATTAATCGTGGAAGTCTCTCCGAGACCCCAAAACAGTGAGTAATAGTCCACGGAACGGGCCAGAATCGGTCAAAACTGTCAATGTTGATGACCTCCACGTAAGCGCACCTTGGGGTTCAACAAGCATGGAAATCACTTTGTGACCCCAAAACGGTGAGTAATAGTCCACGAAACGGGTCAGAATCGACAAAAACCGCGAGTGTTGATGACTGACACGTAAACGCACCCAGGGTTCGTTAATCATGGAAATTACTCCGGGACCCTAAAAGAGTGAGTAATAGTCCATGTAACAGGCCAAAATCGGCCAAAACTATGAGTGTTGATGACCGACACGTAAGCACACCTTGGAGTTCAACAAGCATGGAAATCACTTTGTGACCCCAAAACGGTGAGTAATAGTCCATGAAACGGGTCAGAATCGACAAAATCTGCGAGTGTTGATGACCGGCACGTAAACGCACCCCAGGGTTCGTTAATCATGGAAATCACTCCGGGACCCCAAAACAGTGAGTAGCAGTCCATGAAACGGGCTAGAATCGGCCAAAACTGCGAGTGTTGATGACCGACACGTAAACGC
>NW_025306968.1:0-733 GCF_018294505.1 Triticum aestivum
TGTCACATCCCTAGTTCTGACAATGCCTAGTGCATGCATTAGAGTGTTGCACCATGTTTAAATTTCATTTAAATTCGAAATGGGGATTGTTGAAACCCTAGCACCAAATGAAATTTAACTAGGTTCAATAAAAAAATATTTTCAATAACCCAGAATGCCCTTTGGAAATGTTCATAATTTCTGTTAGAGGTGAAAACCTCTTCCAAAAATGATGAACATATTTATAGGCTATTCCTGGATTTTTGAATTAAATTATATAGTATTTGCATTTGGGCATTTAATTGCTAATAATATTTTAAATGCTCAAATAATCACAAACTGAAATGTTTACTGTTGGAAATATTCCAAACAGTGGCCACAGTCAGTTGCATGATTTTTGGTAATGCTCTGGCATTTTTAATAAATCCAAACACAATTACATAAAATAGAAAACAGTAACTAAAATAGAAATAAAAAGAAGAGAGAAGAAGTACCTGGCCTCACCGTGCAGCCCAGCCGGCCCAGCTCCCCCACCAGCGCGGCCCAGCCCACCTTTCCCCCCCCTTGTCCTCTTCTTCCTCTGCCAGAAGGCAGAGGCGAGGCGTGGCGCGCGCCCGAGCGCCCCGGCCACCTCTTGCTTCCACCGAGTCGTTCCCGAGCCTCCCCCTCACGCCCCGTGTCCCCTCGCTCCTCTTCCTCCCTCGCTGCTCCCTCTCTCTTCCCCGAACGCTCTTCCCCCTCTCTGTTTTCCTCC
>NW_025306969.1:0-733 GCF_018294505.1 Triticum aestivum
CCTCCGCCGCGCGCCCCATAGCCGTCGCCCCGTACGTCACCGTCGCTGCCCTCCGCCCCCGGCCCGCCGCGGTCGCCGTCGCCCTCCGCCACCCTGTGAGCGCCGCCCCGATCCCCTCCTCCTCCTCCCTGTAATGGCCGCCGCCGCTGCCGCCGCGCCCCCTAGCTATTATATGTGTACGTAGTTTAATTTAGATTTGTAATTTAGTTGTATTAATTTGGATGTGTAGTTAGATGTGTAGTTAATTTAGTTGTTGTAATTTAGATGTATTAATTTAGATGTGTAGTTTAGATTTTTCATATTTAGAAGTCATTTATGTATGTTCATATTTAGAAGAAAAAGAAGGAGAGAAAAAAGGAAAATAAGAAGAGGAAGAAGGAGAAGAAGAAGAAGAATAAGAAGAAGAGGAGAGGAAGTAGAGGAGAAATAAATAAGAAGATGAAAAAGAAGAAAAAAAAAGAGTAGAAGAAGAAGAAATAGAGGAGAAGAAGAAGGAATAGAATAATATATTATTCTATTTTTTCTTCTTCTCCTTTATTCCTTCTTCTTCTCCTCTTTTTTTCTTTTTTTTCTTCGATCTCCTCCTCTATTCCTTTCTTCTTCTCCTCTTTTTTTCGTCTTCTTCCTCTTCTTATTTTTTATCGGGTATGTCGTTGTCGATATATGTACCCCCCCTCCCCGATAACTTTTAGTAAGTACTACTTAGAAAGTGTTTAATAGAATTAGTTAGAAA
>NW_025306970.1:0-733 GCF_018294505.1 Triticum aestivum
ATCACTATAATGGCGAGTGTCTCAAAACTCTTCCGAGCTCAAACTGACAGGATGGGCACGGAATTTTTTCGACAAATTTTCTTTTTTTTTTGACTGCCCGGACCCAAAAACTGGAAACGGGTCAAAAAAAACTTCCTATAATGGCACCTGTCTCAAAACACTCAGAAACACCTAAAAATAGGATAGCCAGAAAATTTTTCGAAAAATGCGTTTTCGAAAAATTTTGGGCTTAAACGGAGCGTGGCTACCCGTTTTTTTTTTTTTCCGAAACCTACTCCGGCAAGGAAATACGAATCGGAATCTAGATTGATCCCGAAAACAAACCTAATAAGCAAGGAACTCGGATTGGTGGTGGATATATGGTGGTGGTATATGGCAGCGGTGGTAGTATATGGATATGGATCGGTGGTGGTATATGGACACGGATTGGTGGTGGTATATGGATACGGATTCGGAGCGGTGGTGGTAGATGGCAGGGGCGATGATGATGGTGCGGCGATGGCGTGACAACTTGTGAACAGAACTCGAAACTCTAAAAGACTAGACGCTAAGACCAGCAACTGAACACGACGATGCAACCGCAAATTCAACAAAGCAAATACAGAAAAGATTATGCAAGGCTCAGATTGGTTCGGATGGGATGAACTAACCCTAATTTTTTTTGGCTTTTTCGTGGACTATAGGTATGAAGAACAGACTCGATCTAAACTACGAAAAACTGTAAAATCTCACC
>NW_025306971.1:0-733 GCF_018294505.1 Triticum aestivum
ATTTGCTGTTTTTCAGTCATTTACCGATTTGTTTAGAGAGCTAAATGACGGTGAAATCGAAAAGCACTACAAAATGAACTCTGAAAATGTTGGAAGTTGGCATGGTATCATAATTTCACCCGCATAGCATGTGCAAAAGAGTAGAGAGGGTCACGGCAAAAACTGGACGCACCTCGTGTACAAACTGGACAATCTCTTTCGGAGTATCAGGGTTTCGAACAAGAACTCGTCTGTTACATGGGCACTTCAATGTTTTTTAAACTTTTTTGAGCTCCAGCCTATTTTTGCGTTCAGTATGCATCATTCAAAGCGACGTCATCAATTTCCAACACGTTTTGACATCATTTGTTGTTTTTCAGTCATTTACCGATTTGTTTAGAGAGCTAAATGATGGTGAAATTGAAAATCACTACAAAATGAACTCTGAAAATGTTGGAACTTGGCATGGTATCATCATTTCACCCGCATAGCATGTGCAAAAGAGTAGAGAGGGTCACGGCGAAAACTGGACGCACCTCGTGTACAAACTAGACAATCTCTTTCGGAGTATCAGGGTTTCGGAGAAGAACTCATCTGTTACACGGGCAAATCAATGTTTTTTAAAGTTTTTTGAACTCCAGCCTATTTTTGCATTCACTATGCATCATTCAAAGCGACGTCATCAATTTCCAACATGTTCTGACATCATTTGCTGTTTTTCAGTCATTTACCGATTTGTTTAGAGAGCTAAATG
>NW_025306972.1:0-733 GCF_018294505.1 Triticum aestivum
GTTATGGGGGGGTTAGGTGGGCCGGTCCGGTTGGATGGCCAGCTGGGCTGAGGCCCAGCGTGGGGGGGGGGGTCTTTCTTCCTTTTTTTTGTTGTTTTGTTTTTGTTTATACCTCTTCCTTTTATATATTTTTCATGTACTGTTTTCTTTTATTTTTGTTAGTAAAATAGTTTTACAAAATATTAAACTGGCTCCATATTTAGAGTGGCAAAATGAGACACGGTCACAAAAAGTTCGGTACCTAAATGAAATATTTTGCACTTCTATAAATTTAGAAGGCATTTAAATATTTATTTTTAGCCATTTTTTAATTAATTTAGAGCCTTTAAACTTTATAACAAAGTTTGGTTTCTCCACCATAATTACTTACGATTTATTTGACACAACCCAAACATTTTAGTTTTAATATTTGAAAATTTTATTGTTTGCCTATATTTTAAATTTTAATTTGAATCGTTTTTGAACTAACTCGAGTTTATCAACAGTAACCGAGGTGACGTGGCATCGTTAACGCGGGATTATTGTAGCCTAATTATCCGGGCGTCACAATTCTCCTCCACTACAAGAAATCTCGTCCCGAGATTTAGGAGCGGTTATAAGGGGGAAGGGATCTGGTTTCGAAACTCTAACGATTCTTCTCGGTCATAGTTGCTCTTCTCGAAGAGGTCGATCCGTTACATTGACGTCTTTATTTCTGTGCTTCAGGTCATCATGGTGAGGTCGTCCTTTTCTT
>NW_025306973.1:0-733 GCF_018294505.1 Triticum aestivum
TTATTTTCCTTTTTCCTCTCATTCTTTTTCTTCTTCTTCTTCCTTCTTCCTTCTCCCTCTTTTCTTACTTTTCCTTATTTTCCTTTCTCCTCTACACTAACCTAAAATACACTAACCTAAAATCGATATCTACTAATTAACAACCTAAATAAAAAATTAATACATATATGAAAAAACATATATAAACAAAAAAATGCTATGAACATTATATTCATACATACATAGCCACATCCATTCATCAAATATATAGCTACCACATACATATATACATTATATATATGAAAAAAATGCAATGAACAAAAAAAATACACTTATGAAAAAAAATACTATGAACATGTACACATATATACACATACAAACACATATACACAAAAATATGCAAAAAAATGCTACGGAAATTGCTATGGAAAATGCAGGGCAGGGGCGGCGGGGCGACACGCGACGGCCGCGCAGGGCAGGGGTGGCGGCGCGCCGGCCGCGCAGGGGCGCGGGACGGGAGGGGCGCGGGAGGAGGCTGTGCTCACAGGGGGCGGCGACCACGACGAAGGCGAGCAGCCTGACGACATCAGTGGCGGCGGTGACGGCAAGGTGGAGCAGGGGCGTCGGGCAGCGACGGCGACGAGGAGGAGCAGGGGCGTCGGGGGAGACGAAGTGGGGGATTTGGTCAAAACTGCTAAGTGTTGTATATATAGCAAGAGCATTGGTCCCGGTTCGTGAAACCAACCGGGACTAA
>NW_025306974.1:0-733 GCF_018294505.1 Triticum aestivum
GGCTTTATTCTTCTTTGTTTCTTTCTCGGGTTTTGAATACAAGGTCAACATTTTTATACAAGTTTTAAGCATTTTTCAAATAGTTGCTTACAAATTTTCAAATATAAGATTAGTAGTTTTTGAATGAATATCAACACATTTTCTCTACATATTTTTAACATTTCAAATGCATGATGTATATTTTTGAAGTAATATATTATTTTTATGCATGTTGAATAATGTTTTTCAATTTTTTCACCTACAAGATTAATGTTCTTTTAACGCATGTTCAACATTTTTGTTGTGCACATTAACATGTTTCTAATGCTTGATTAACATTTCTAAATGCAATATTTACTGTTTTTTTATATACATGGTCCACATTTTTCCCTACATTTATAATTTTTGCAATGTTTGATCAACATTTTCAAATTCTTGATTAACATTTTTCAAATACAAGTTTGAATTTTTCTGAATAAGTGGTAAACATTTTTCTATACACATTTAACATTTTTTCAAAGGGAAATTTTTTTTTCCCACTCTAGATTTGCCAATTTTCCTTATTCCACTCTAGATTTTGACATTTCACTTTTGCCACTCTTAGCTTTTGACAATTATCACGATTGCCATTCTGTGGAAAAAGCAAAATAATTTTATTTCGCTTTTGGCACTCTTAGAATTTGAAAATGTATCACAATTGTCACTCTGAAATTTTGATTTTTCCATGAAATGGCAACTTTGATAATTGTCAAAA
>NW_025306975.1:0-733 GCF_018294505.1 Triticum aestivum
AATGGCGAGTGTCTCAAAACTCTTCCTAGGTCAAACTAACAGGATGGGCACGAAATTTTTTTTTCGACCAAATTTTTTTTTTCGACTGCCCGGACCCAAAAACTGGAAACAGGTCAAAAAAAACTTCCTATAATGGCACCTGTCTCAAAACACTCAGAAACACCTAAAAATAGGATAGCCAGAAAATTTTTCGAAAAATGCGTTTTCGAATTTTTTTTTTTCCGAAACCTACTCCGGCAAGGAAACACGAATCGGAAACTAGATGGATCTCGAAAACTACCCTAATAATCAAGGAACTCGGATTGGTGGTGGATATATGGTGGTGGTATATGGCAGCGGTGGTGGTAGCGGTGGTAGTATATGGATATGGATATGAATCGGTGGTGGTATATGAATCGGTGGTGGTATATGGATACGGATTCGGAGCGGTGGCGGATAAGCGGTGGTGGTAGATGGCAGGGGCGATGATGATGGTGCGGCGGCGGCGTGACAACTTATGACCAGAACTCGAAACTCTAAAAGACTAGACTCTAAGACCAGCAACTAGACACGACGATGCAACCGCAAATTCAACAAAGCAAAACCCTAAAAAGATTATGCAAAGGCTCAGATTGGTTCGGATATGATGAACTAACCCTAATTTTTTTTGTGGCTTTTTCGTGGACTGTAGGTATAAAGAACAGACTCGATCTAAACTACGAAAAACTGTAAAATCTCACCGAGCAACCTGGAA
>NW_025306976.1:0-733 GCF_018294505.1 Triticum aestivum
AGGGGTTCGTCAATCGTGGAAATCCCTCCGGGACCCGAAACAGCGAGTTATAGTCCACAAAACGGGCCAGAATCGGCCAAAACTGCGAGTGTTGATGAACGACACGTAAGTGCATCTTTGGGTTGAACAACTATGGAAATCGCTTCGGGACCCCAAAAAGGTGAGTAATAGTCCACGAAACGGGTCAGAATTGGCCAGAACTATGAGTGTTGACGACGGGCACGTAAACGCACCCCCGGGATCGTGAATCGTGGAAATCGCTCTGGGACTCCAAAACGGTGAGTAATAGTCCATGAGACGGACCAGAATTGGCAAAATGGTGAGTGTTGATAACCGACACATAAACGCACCCCGGGGATCGCAAATCGTGTAAATCCCTCTAGGACCCCAAAACGGTGAATAATAGTGCACCAAACGGACCAGAATCGGCCAAAACTGCGATTGTTGATGACCGACAAGTAAGCGCACCGTAGGGTTTGTCAATCGTGGAAATCACTTCGGGATGCCAAAACTGTGTAATAGTTCAAAAACGGGCCAAAATCGGCCAAAACTGCGAGTCTTGACGACCAACACGCAAGCACACCTTGGGGTTCGACAAAAATGGAAATCTCTTTGGGACCCCAAAACGGTGAGTAATAGTCCACGAAACGGGTCGGAATCAACAAAACCTGCGAGTGTTGATGACCGACACGTAAACGCACCCAGAGGTTCGTCAATCGTGGAAATCTCTCCG
>NW_025306977.1:0-733 GCF_018294505.1 Triticum aestivum
GGGCACTTCAATGTTTTTTAAACTTATTTGAACTCCAGACTTTTTTTGTGTTGAGTATGCAGCATTCAGAGCGACGTCATCAATTTCCAATATGTTCTGACATCATTTGTTGTTTCTCGGTCATTTACCTAATTGTTTAGAGAGCTAAATGACCATGAAATTGAAAATCACTACAAAATGAACTGTGAAAATGTTGAAACTTGGCATGCTATCATGATTGCACCCGCATAGCATGTGCAAAAGAGTAGAGAGGGTTACGGCAAAAACTAGACACACTTCGTGTACAAAATGGACAATCTCTTTCGGAGTATGAGGGTTTCGAACGAGAACTCATCTGTTACACGGGCACTTCAATGTTTTTAAACTTATTTGAACTCCGGACTTCTTTTGTGTTCAGTATGCAGCATTCAAAGCGACGTCATCAATTTCCAACATGTTCTGACATCATTTGTTGTTTTTCAGTCATTTACCTAATTGTTTAGAGAGCTAAATGACCATGAAATTGAAAATCACTACAAAATGAACTGTGAAAATGTTAAAACTTGGCATGGTATCATGATTTCACCCGCATAGCATGTGCAAAAGAGTAGATAGGGTCACGGCAAAAACTAGACGCACTTCGTGTACAAAATGGACAATCTCTTTCGGAGTATTAGGGTTTTGGACGAGAACTCATCTGTTACACGGGCACTTCAATGTTTTTTAAACTTATTTGAACTCCGGACTTCTTTTG
>NW_025306978.1:0-733 GCF_018294505.1 Triticum aestivum
ATTTTCCGCCTGGTACCCAAAACCATGGTAAGGACCAACAAGCAATATCTGGCGACTGAAATACTTTGGGAAAGACAATTATGGTTAGTTTTCGGATAAGTACCCTAGAAAATCTACAAATAGGAGATGTTTTATTCTATTTTGATTACGTTTGGATAGAAAATTATTATTAGTACTATTCCCTCCGTTCCTAAATATAACTCTTCTAGAAATTCCACTATAGATTACATACGAAGCAAAATGAGTGAATCTACACTCTAAAATATGTCTATATACATCCATCCGTATGTCGTTTGTAGACAATCTATAAATAGAAATTTTTTATTCTGTTTTGATTACTTTTGGATAGATAATTATTATGTTTAGTATCAGCCTGCGTATTTAGATAAATATAAGACAATCTATAAATAGAAGTTTTTTATTCTGTTTTGATTATGTTTGGATAGACAATTATTGTTAGTAGTATCAGGATAAATACATTTGAAATACCATATGATACATGTGGTAAATGATCCACAAATGAGGAATATATTATATCTAAACATGTTTTAGTGGTAGCTAGATACATAGATACCTTAGTATCTAATAAATCTAAGCCAATTTTTTTGGGACGGAGGTAACATATAAAGATGGGTCTCGCCCTCATGGGCAAAGCAGCACAGGGAGCAAAGTTGGCTTCCCTACGCAACGATAACAAGGTAAGCTACATCGCAAGCCTATGTGCACTCAGCAA
>NW_025306979.1:0-733 GCF_018294505.1 Triticum aestivum
AGAACTCGAAACTCTAAACGAACTAGGCACTAAGACCAGCAACTCGACACGACGATGCAACCGATAATTCAACTATGCAAGCAATGAAAAGAAAATTGCAAAGGCTCAGACTGGCTTGGACCAAGGATGAATAGATCTAACTCTTTTTTGTGGCTTTTTCTTGGACAATAGGTAAGAAAATAAATCTAATCTAGGAAAACTGGAAATTCTCACCGAGCAACCTGAAAACTGATACCACTTGATAGAGGCGGGGTGTCCCGATCTTTCGATGAGATGATAACTATCGATTTGGTGGAGACGACTTTGACGATCCGACTACAAACGTGCACGACGTTGCGCCTTAGCAATCGCTAGACCAATCTCCTCAGGTTACTGACGATGCCGGAAGCACGGTCAGCCTGACCACGAAGGTCTATTCCTGCAAGCAATCGAAGAACGAGCAAGAATATGATCAAGCAATCTGAATATTGCAAATATATATGAGGTATTGATAATGGTGGGTATCCGAAAAGTGGTCTTGGTCTGGTCGTTGGACACAAACGAAGCACACGAAGTTGCAATGGCTAACTTTTAACTAAACAAATCCCAAGGAAAAGCTACTAGATGGATCTACTTATATAGGAGCAAGGGGTGGCGGCCAAGGAGGTGGGAGGACGTCCCAAGGCAGCCTAAAACTAAATCTAGGTCTTACAAGGCCAATGGGCCCAAGTGGAGGTGATGTAACACCTTTGGA
>NW_025306980.1:0-733 GCF_018294505.1 Triticum aestivum
AATTTGTTTATTGATCAGAAGCAAAACATATCAACGCAAAAGCACGTTCCTGTGATTTATCATAACTAAATTAGTGCGCGCAAAGTTTCTGTTTTTCAGCAGAATCAAATCAACTATCATCGTAGGTTATCCTATAGGTTCTACTTGGCACAAACACTAATTAAAACATAAAACCACATCCAAACAGAAGGTAGATGGATTATTTATTCCTAAACAGAAGCAAAAACAAAAAACACAAAATAAGATTGGGTTGCCTCCCAACAAGCGCTATCATTTAACGCCCCTAGCTAGTCATAAAAGCAAGGATAGATCTAGGTATTGCCATCTTTGGTAGGCAATCCATAAGTGGCTCTCATGATAGATTCATATGGTAATTTTATTTTATTTCTAGGGAAGTGTTCCATACCCTTCTTTAAGGGAAATTGGAATCTAATATTCCCTTCCTTCATATCAATAATTGCACCAATCGTTCTAAGGAAAGGTCTACCAAGAATAATAGGATATGAAGGATTGCAATCTATATCAAGAACGATAAAATCTACGGGCACATAATTCCTATTTGCAATAATAAGAACATCATTAATTCTTCCCATAGGTTTTTTAATAGTGGAATCCGCAAGATCCAAGTTTAGAGAGCAATCATCAAAATCACGGAAATCTAGCAAATCACATAAAGTTTTGGGGACAGTAGAGGCACTAGCACCCAAATCACACAAATCATGAAACTCAAAAT
>NW_025306981.1:0-733 GCF_018294505.1 Triticum aestivum
GTATCTTCGAGTATCCCCACTTCGAGGGATTAAGCGTTTTGGAGTTAAAGGGAAGTTAGCGCCATGATTTGTAGGGCCATATCAAGTTTTGGAGCGTATGGGAGAAGTGGCCTATAAGTTGGAATTGCCAGAAGGATTGTCAGGAGTTCATGATGTGTTCCACGTTTCTCAGTTGAAGAAGTGTCACGCGGAGATGGCTGACATACCTTTGAGAGATACAGTGCCATTGGAAGCAATTCAGTTGGATAACGATTTGACCTACGAGGAGAAACCAGTCAAGATTCTCGATTTTGCCAGCCGAGTTACTCGCAGTAAGGTTATCAAGTTTTGTAAAGTTAAGTGGAGCCACCACACGGAGGATGAAGCCACCTAGGAACGAGAGGAAGATTTGCTCAAAGACCACCCTCACCTATTTTCTAGCCAACCCGAATCTCGAGGGCGAGATTCATCTTAAGGGGGTAGGTTTGTAACATCCCAAATTTTCAATTTGGAATGTTACACATTAGATCATCATGCATATCATATTTTATTTGCTTTTGATTTTGATCCTAGAAAATCCTAAGCAACTCAAGGACCCACGGAGAGAGTTGGGGATTTCGTTATTTACGTATTTGAGTTTTCACAAATTATGTAAACATGATCATTTGATTTTATTTATTTTATCATCAATTATTTCTATTACAAAAATATGAGAGAGGGAATAAAATGACTTTCCCAAAATATAGAAATACTG
>NW_025306982.1:0-733 GCF_018294505.1 Triticum aestivum
ACAACATGAACTATACTCACGTTTATATTCGATTGCTAAAGCGATGCATTGTCTGGAGTTCAAAATACTAACTATGTGGATTAATTGTGTCGAATAATAACATAGACATGCTCAAATTCGATAGAATCTAGATGTCTGATGGATCAATGACCGCTCCTTACGCGAATTGCAAATATCATGATCCCATCCTAATATTTGGATACAATTTATATCTTTAATCAATGTGTAGAGCAGTCTTTTACGTGTAGTTTCACTCTCCATCGGTGGTCTCTCACACATGCTCACACACTCTCTCCCGAGGTGTCTTTCTCGCACACATGCTCTAGATATAACCCTCCCTCCCTCTCGTAACCATTTACAACTGTTTTCACTAACCTTTATCACAAGCACTCTTCCTCTCGCAAACATACACACGCACAATCCACATCGACCCTTTCTATATACATGGACCTGCCTACACGTGTCTCATGTACGCACATTATCTTTACGCCTGTCTCTCACGCATTGTCTGACACCTCTCTTCCTAATCGACGAGTATGATTCAAGCAGAGCATTCTGTAGGATGCCCCTTAAAGTTAGGTTGGATGAATAGTAATATCAGAGATAAAGGGGTTACCTTAGTCCGAGAACCTAGGGTTACAAATCCTAGCCGGCTTTTTCAGTGGACACAGAGTCCTTCACAATTCTGCTATCTTTGTCTTGTACGACTAGTCATCCATGGGTCTTCCTAAAT
>NW_025306983.1:0-733 GCF_018294505.1 Triticum aestivum
CAACAACAACAACAACAACAACAACAACAACAACAACAACAACAACAACAACAACAACAACAACAACAACACAACCCTGTTTGGATACTCAACTTAGCTAGAGGTTAGAGTTAGTTTGTAGCTCATGACTAACCCTGAGCTAACTCCATCCAAAGAGGTGTTTGGATAACAGGGTTAGATTGGCAATAAATGCACTAGGAGAACTAACTCCAATTAACACCTCTTGGGCTGGATAGTTTTTTGGGTGGGTTAGATGAAACTAGCTCAAACTATCCCTCATGTTTGGATATACTTTAGGGCTATTTGAGCCTAAACTAGTTCAAACTAACTCTAACCCATGGATACAACAACAGTTAATTAGGCGATAATTTGTAAGAATGCAATAAACTCCTTCCGACCCATAATATAAGATGTTAATTCATCTAATATGTGAGTATATTGGATGTTATAAGATATTATAAAAGAGTGTTGTACTACATCATTGTGCAATTGTTGTTTAGCTTCTAATATTAAATTGGTGCTTTTAGGTACATATGTCATTGGTAAAGATCCGCGCTTCGACCCTTTCTGTGTATGGGGAGAGATATCGATGAACCCATCAAGTCAGGAGGCTAATAATTATTGTTAGTAAAATGGGTCAAAAGACGGCAATTAAACTATTTGTTTACACTTTATCCAAGACAACAACGAACTGCAAGATGGTAAGTAAGAACTATCCAGCCTTATTTTCACT
>NW_025306984.1:0-733 GCF_018294505.1 Triticum aestivum
TACTCACCGTTTTGGGGTCCCGAAGCGATTTCCACAGTCGTTCAACCCCAAGGTGCGATTACGTGTCGGTCGTCAACACTCGCAGTTTTGCCCGATTCTGGCGTGTTTCGTGGACTATTACTCACTCTTTAGGGGTCCCGGAGTGATTTTCACAATTAACGAACCCATGGGTGCGTTTACGTGTCGATCATCACTAATCCTAGGTTTGTCCGATTCTGGGCTCTTTCATGGACTATTACTCAACGTTTTGGGGTCCCAAAACGCTTTCCATGGTTGTCGAATCCCAAGGTGTGATATGTGTTGGTCGTCAACACTCGTAGTTTGGGTCGGTTCTGGCCCGTTTCTTGGACTATACTTAGTTTTGGGGTCCCGAAGTGATTTCCACGATTGTCGAACCTTGGGGTGCGTTTACATGTGGTCATCAACACTCTCAATTACGGCCAATTCTGGCCCGTTTCGTACACTATTACTCACTGTTTTGGGTCCCAGAGCGATTTCCACGATTAACTAACCCCCGAGTGCATTTACGTGTCGGTCATCAATAATCCTTGGTTTGTCCGATTCTGGGCTCTTTCGTGGACTATTACTCACCGTTTTGGGGTCCCGAAGCGATTTCCACAGTCGTTCAACCCCAAGGTGCGATTACGTGTCGGTCGTCAACACTCGCAGTTTTGCCCGATTCTGGCGTGTTTCGTGGACTATTACTCACTCTTTAGGGGTCCCGGAGTGATTT
>NW_025306985.1:0-733 GCF_018294505.1 Triticum aestivum
GTCTGCGAGGAAATTGTGTACATAGGCCTCCACAAGGCCAGGGAGGACAGAAAGACGTTGGCCTTCTTCGACCGACTGGAATCTTTGGACTCCATTGTTTAGAAGCACACTGACCTGACCACAAAAGCCGCTGCTACTTAGCTGCTGTTCGGTGGGCCGGCTCCCTAAGTGGAGGAGGAGGAGGTCATAGATGGATGCAACTTTCTTCTTGCCTCCTGTAACCGACACTGCATTGCCTCGTGGCCTTAATGTTTTATTAGGTAAGCAATTTTTATTCCAGTCGTAAAATGACATGTGTGATCCCTTGCTCTTATTTGGCATTAATTGTATGTGGTATCACTGTCTTCGTCCTGGTGTACTACCTAGTTCCTGGTTTATTAGTATCTTTTGTAATTTGTGCTAAGTTTTGACCAAAGATTTAATTGATAAAATGTTAGTGCATGTCAACAAAAATTATATCGTTTTATTTGCATTTGAACATAGTTTTCAATGATATAATTTTGTTGACATGCATGAACCTTTTATTAGTCAAATTTATGGTCAAAATTTGGCATAGATTACGATGGGGAGCAATAAACCAGGACGGAGGTAGACAGGTCACCATCATGTTTTGTGCCAAATTTTGACTTCTGTGACCCAACCTACATGGAGGGAGTACTATATATAGTGGCGTGACAACTAAACTTATATATATATTCAAAACTCAGCGTTACTACATGTCACGAGTTCAAAA
>NW_025306986.1:0-733 GCF_018294505.1 Triticum aestivum
ATCTTCTTCTTCATCCTCAATGTCCTTGAACGTTGGCCTCTTATCCATCAACTCTCGTACGTCCACAAACCGACAGAGAATCTTTTTGCCAGCATTATTGAAGTGATGGTTCTCAAGATACTACGAACATATGTGGAATCTTCTACATCAGAGCAGTGTAAGCATTAAGTTGTTGTGCAACTTCATGAAATGAATTCCACTGCTAAAACCTTTGCAATACTCTCCAATCATCGCTACATGCATATGTGTCTTCCAAGAAAAATATATGTGTTGCATGATTTCCCAAAATAAAAGGCTCGTCGGTGTGGTACGCCACCTTGACATTGATGGATTTGAAATAATCATCTTTTGGTTTTGCAATCCTGGAAAACAGGTTATACCAATGACAGCACAACAGAACCACACACCGATGAGCCTCGAAACTGGAGATATACAATAATTGAACAATGTCTGTTATGTTAGCATACATTTTAGTTGTCTCTTTGCCGTATGTATCTGTGTTGTTGATGGCACTGTTTTGTGTCTTCCTGCCTTCGTTGCGTGCAAGGGTGTTGTAGCGCACATCTCCAACAATGCAAGATTCATAATGTCTTACCCGAGTATCAACACCCATTGCTAGTGCGTAAAGGGCATCATTAACTACCTGCATGTCCTCCCGCATCTTCTTAACCTATGGTTAGAAAATAGACAAGTTGATCATCTTATGTACTCAATATATTAAAAAACTGATTGT
>NW_025306987.1:0-733 GCF_018294505.1 Triticum aestivum
CATTTACTGATATTTTTGAGCTATAAGACCCTGAAATTGAAAAGCACTACAAATGAACTCTGAAAAGGTTGAAAGTTTGCATGGTGTCATCATTTCACCCACATAGCATGTGCAAGAAAGTAGAGAGGCTTAAGGCAAAAACTGGATGCACTTCATGTACAAAACAGACAATCTTATTTGAAGTAGCAGGGTTTCATACGGAAACTCGTCTGTTACAAAGGGATTTCATTTTCTTGAACTTATTTGAACTCCATAGTTTTTCTGTGTTACAAATGCACCATTCAAAGGCACATCATCAATTTCCAACCCTTTCTGTCTTCATTTGCTATTTTTCATGCATTTACTGAGTTTTTTGAGCTATAAAACCCTGAAATTGAAAAGCACTACAAATTAACTCTGAAAAGGTTGAAAGTTGGCATGGTGTCATCATTTCACCCACATAGCATGTGCAAGAAAGTAGAGAGGCTTAAGGCAAAAACTGGTTGCACTTCGTGTACAAAACGGACAATCTCATTCGAAGTATCAGGGTTTCACACGGAACCTCGTCTGTTACAAAGGGATTTCATTTTATTGATCTTATTTGAACTCCATAGTTTTTCTGTGTTCAAAATGCACCATTCAAAGCCACATCATCAATTATCAACCTTTTCTGACTCCATTTGTTATTTTTCATGCATTTACTGATTTTTTTGAGCTATAAGACCCTGAAATTGAAAAGCACTACAAATGAACT
>NW_025306988.1:0-733 GCF_018294505.1 Triticum aestivum
TGACTTCATTTGTTATTTTTCATGCATTTACTGATTATTTTGAGCTATAAGACCCTGAAATTGAAAAGCATTTCAAATGAACTCTGAAAAGGTTGAAAGTTGGCATGGTATCATCATTTGACCCACATAGCATGTGCGAGAAAGTAGAGAGGGTTACGGAAAACCTGGATGCACTTCGTGTACAAAACGGACAATCTCTTTCGAAGTATCAGGGTTTCATACAGTTCCTTGTCTGTTACAAAGGGATTTCAATTTTTTGAACTTATATGAACTCCATAGTTTTTCTATGCTCAAAATGCACCATTCAAAGCCACATCATTAATTTTCAACCCTTTCTGACTTCATTTGTTATTTTTCATGCATTTACTGATTATTTTGAGCTATAAGACCCTGAAATTGGAAAGCATTTCAAATGAACTCTGAAAAGGTTGAAAGTTGGCATGGTATCATCATTTGACCCACATAGCATGTGCAAGAATGTAGAGAGGGTTACGGCAAAAACTGGATGCACTTCGTGTACAAAACGGACAATCTCTTTCGAAGTATCAGGGTTTCATAAAGAAACTCGTCTCTTACAAAGGGGTTTCATTTTTTTGAACTTATTTGAACTCCATAGTTTTTCTGTGCTCAAAATGCACCATTCAAAGCCACATCATCAATTTTCAACCCTTTCTGACTTCATTTGTTATTTTTCATGCATTTACTAATTATTTTGAGCTATAAGACCCTGAAA
>NW_025306989.1:0-733 GCF_018294505.1 Triticum aestivum
TTATTGACTCTTTCTAACATTTTGCATCAAATTTTTGTGCCACTATCCTCACCGAGCTCCACAATAAGCCTTACTTGTGTAGGTGTGAGAGTTGACAAGATTCAGTACCAATTGTGCTATTTCCTTGTTACATTATTGCGTGATCATTGATCCATGTTCAACATCGGTCAAGGTACATTTGGTATAGTTCTTCTCTTTCTCCCACTCATATTTGCTCGAGTCTTGTGATGGATAGGCAAGGCAGTTCATCTCCGTTCTTCCACAACAACGATGGCACGAACAACTAGATCACAAAATCATCCATCTTCAATCTACAATGACAAATGCAAGGCGCACAATCAAGATTGCAAGAGAGCATCGACAACCTTGCCATCGACATACGACACTCCGAGCTACGTACAAGAGACTAACTCGACCACACGCTCTCCACCCAAAAGGAGGAGAACAATGCACGGATGGAGGAGATTCGGACCTTATTGATCACCCATTCTTCCCCTTCATCATCCTCAAGGCGATGGCGAGCAAGTTGATCATCTTCGGAGCGCCCATGTGATGCAAGCACAAGTCATCCACATCCACATCTACATGGAGACCATCATCACATTCGTGATCCACATCATCATGAAGAGCAAGTCACCTCCAAGCAACATGGCATGAAGATGACCAACGACGTCTACTACAAGCTCAAGTACGACAACGACACCATCATCATGAAGATGCTCGACACCCGCAA
>NW_025306990.1:0-733 GCF_018294505.1 Triticum aestivum
TGTAAAATTATTTGAACTAGCTTTTAGAGCTAGTTCAACTCTATTGCAAAAAAATTGTAGTAGGCTATAGAGCTAGTTCAACACTTGTGTAAAATTATTCGTACAAGCTTATAGAGCTAGTTCAACTCTAGTGTAAAATTATTTGTACTAGGCTATAGAGCGAGTTCAACTCCAGTGTAAATTTAGTTGAACTAGCTTATAGAGCTAGTTCAAGTCTAGTGCAAAATTATTTGTACAAGCTTATAGAGCTAGTTCAACTCTAGTGTGCAATTATTTGTACTAGGCTATAGAGGTAGTTCAACTCTACTGTAAAATTATTTGAACTAGCTTTTAGAGCTAGTTCAACTCTATTGCAAAAAATTTGTACTAGGCTATAGAGAAGTTCAACACTTGTGTTAAATTATTCGTACAAGCTTATAGAGCTAGTTCAACTCTAGTGTAAAAATATTTGTACTAGGCTATAGAGCGAGTTCAACTCTACCGTAAATTTAGTTGAACTAGCTTATAGAGCTAGTTCAACTCTAGTGCAAATTATTTGTACAAGCTTATAGAGCTAGTTCAACTCTATTGTGCAATTATTTGTACTAGGCTATAGAGCTAGTTCAACTATAGTGTAAAATTATTTGTACTAGGCTATAGAGCTAGTTCAACTCTAGTGTAAAATTATTTGAACTAGCTTATAGAGCTAGTTCAAATCTAGTATAAAATTATTTGTACTAGGGAATAGAGCTAG
>NW_025306991.1:0-733 GCF_018294505.1 Triticum aestivum
ATCATCATTTTTCAATCCTTTCTGACTTCATTTGTTATTTCTCATGCATTTACTAATTATTTTGAGCAATAAGACCCTAAAATTGAAAAGCATTTCAAATGAACTCTGAAAAGGTTGAAAGTTGGCATGATATCATCATTTCATCCACATAGCATGTGCAAGAAAGTTGAGAGGGTTACGGCAAAAACTGGATGCACTTCGTGTACAAAACGGACAATCTCTTTCAAAGTATCAGGATTTCATCCGGAAACTCGTCTGTTACAAAGGGATTTCATTTTTTAAAACTTATTTGAACTCCTGACTTTTTGTGTGTTCAAAATGCACCATTCAAAGCCACATCATCATTTTTCAATCCTTTCTGACATCATTTGTTATTTCTCATGCATTTACTAATTATTTTGTGCTATAAGACCCTAAAATTGAAAAGCATTTCAAATGAACTCTGAAAAGGTTGAAAGTTGGCATGATATCATCATTTCATCCACATAGCATGTGCAAGAAAGTTGAGAGGGTTACGGCAAAAACTGGATGCACTTCGTGTACAAAACGGACAATCTCTTTCAAAGTATCATGATTTCATCCGGAAACTCGTCTGCTACAAAGGGATTTCATTTTTTAAACCTTATTTGAACTCCGACTTTTTGTGTGTTCAAAATGCACCATTCAAAGCCACATCATCATTTTTCAATGCTTTCTGACTTAATTTGTTATTTTTCATGCATTTACTAATTAT
>NW_025306992.1:0-733 GCF_018294505.1 Triticum aestivum
CCGCCACCGACGAGCACCACCGCAGCCACCGTCTCCCCCTCGACCCCTCGTTGTGCTTGCGAGCTCCGCCACAACCCCCTCCACCTCCTCGTTGAGCTACGGACCTCCCGGACGTGCTGCAACGCCGCCACCATCGCCGTTTCCATCGCCGGCCGCCGAGGATCTTCATCGTCAATTCACCACCATCGTCGTGTCCCCGAGCCGGCTAACCACCCCTACGGCACCGCTGTGAGCTCCCACGCCTCCCCTCCCTCTTTTCCCCTTCGATTGCGCCTGTAGCCTCGATTCCACCGGAGCCGGGAGCTCGGCTCCGCCGGCGATGTCGCCGCCGTCGTTGCAGGTCACCGAACTCGCGTCCGAGCACGACCTCGAGCTCGTGGATCTCCCAGGAGCCCGCCCAGCCTCTCAGCTCGCTCGCTCGCTAAGCGTAGCCCCGTGCCCGTGCTGGCCCGAACTCCGGTCGCCGCCGCGGACCCCGTTCCGGTGAGCTCGAGCCACCTCAGCCCCTGCCGTTTGCACAAATGGATGCGGGCGACTCCCAGCTACGCGTAGCTGCCCTCCGCCGGCCATTTGGTCGCCGGAGGAGGAATTCCGACCCCCTCCGCCGTCTCGGGCTTCACCGGCGACGAGCCGCCGGCGTGTTAGCCTCGGCTGACCAGGGGTTTGACCTCCCCTAGGTCCATGACAGGTGGGCCCGGCCCCTGCTAACTTTGGTTAAGTTAATAACTACTTT
>NW_025306993.1:0-733 GCF_018294505.1 Triticum aestivum
AGTCGTAGACGTGCGAAGAGCAATCCGCGTAGAGGGAAGTGTTCAGATACTTCTCCATCACAAAAAATTATGAAAAATTACCATCAGTCCTATAGCATATGTGCCCACGTTGTGTAAAAAACTCATGATTTTATCGCGCTCCAAGTATTTAATAATATTCACGCTGCATCGTTATCGCAGAACGTCTACTACCGTGTCATTGCCGTCCGTGAGGGGGGCCACACCCCGGAGACGCGTGCCGCCTCTTCGGACATGCCACCACACCACCCCGCATGTATGAGGGCCCGGTGCGACGCTCCGGTGGCATTGCTACCCCACAGGGCCCCCGTCCCGCCTAACCCTGTAGCGTTTGACCACGGGATCTAGCCCTTTGACTTTGCACGGACGGGATTTGACCAGTGGACCTCTCCACCCGTTGTGTTAGGTCAGCCCATAGGAACACTCTGGAGCAACATCCGGGGCAGGCCCACAGCAAGATCCCCTCCGTGTAGACCCGACGCGTCCGTTTTCCCCCTCCAGGTGCCGGCGATGGCGCCGTCCGTGAGGGGGCCGAACCTCGGAGACGCGTGCCGCCTCTTCAGACATGCCACCACACCATCCTGCATGTATGAGGGCCCGGTGCGACGCTCGGGTGGCATTGCTACCCCCCATCCCCCCAGGGCCCGCGTCCCGCCTGACCCTGGAGCGGTTGACCACGAGATCTAACCCTTTGACTTTCCACAGACGAGCTTTG
>NW_025306994.1:0-732 GCF_018294505.1 Triticum aestivum
GCAAGAGGAACACGGCTTGCTCGGCGGAGGTCTGCTTCGCGACGTGGAGGTAGTCGTTGTTGTTGTTGTTGGAGAGGTGCGTTAGGTACAGCAGGTGGTGGTGGTGGAAGACGCGCGAGCAATTCATTAAACTTGTTATCGAGCTTTGTTTCGAACGTCTTCTCAAGGCCAGTGATCTTCTCCATGGCCTCTTCAAAATTGTTCAGCACATCTTGCACCTGTTCAGTCATCATTTGCTGAAACTTATCATGAAGCTCCTTGTTCGATAAATTCTCCCAGTCAATCTCGTCGGCTTGTGATCCTGGCATGGTTAGCAGCAATAGAAACACACAAGAATATGATCCTACAGACTACGAACAAGTGGTGGTGGTGGGTGTCACAAATCCGTCAAGCAAATCTCAAATTCTTACCAGTTCTTACCCAGCAGCAGGCGGTGATCGGCAACCGTTGTAGTCAAAAACTCTCGAAGCTTGGATAGAGCGATTACCAGGGAGAGTCGAACACACGACGTAGATGTATGTGGAGCAGGGAAGGCTTATAGTATGGTAGCAAAAAGGGTCAGCAATAATCAATTCAGAGATGCAAAGTTGAATAAACGCTCAACGACGGTACTGTGCTGGTCCTAGGCTAGACTGTGCTAGAGACGCGAGCCTAGAACACTAACAAAATCACGGCGCGGCACGTAAACAAGGGAAAAGCACACTCTGGATTTTTTTTTTGCGCTCTTTTTTT
>NW_025306995.1:0-732 GCF_018294505.1 Triticum aestivum
GGTAGGGAAGGCCGACCGCGACCCAGGTCGCCCGCAACTCGCGGCGCCAGAGGCGGATCTGGGCGCGCCGCCGCCACCACCAGCCTCCAGCCTGCACCACCACCGCACTGCCCATCGCATCGCTGGCATGCGCCGCCGACAGCCCACATCGGCGCGCTGCCGAGCTGCCACGGCCAGCGCCAAGCGCCGCATCCGGCCAGAGGCGTCCGACCCTCGAAGAAACCCCCACGCGCGGAGACGAGAAGGCCCCGCCGCCGCCAGCGATGAGCGGGCTTCGCCCGCTCGCGCCCCCGGGCGGCCGCGAGGGCGGAGGGAGAGGAGGAGGGGGGACCGGCGGCGGTGCTAGGGTTGCCCCCCGGACGCCTGCGGGAGCGTCGCGGGAGGGAGGAGGGGAGGTTCCGGTTCTTCAGTCCCTTCAAAAGCTCCTCTACAATGGAGTATCAATTTCATAAAATAAACAACATACTGACCAAAATACATTAGGAAGTAAGTTGTACAAGATTCAGCTTACCTTATGCTTGGAAAGAGCCTTTCCAATCATTTTATTGGTTCATCTGTCTCTAGTAAGGCACAAGCCAACTTCCCTCTATTTGTAGTATGTAGAAACGATCCTAGCGTAAGGTTGAGCAAGCAAACAACTCACATATTGCTGGAAATGTTTTAGAAATTATATATTTTAGTAAACATGGCTGACCTGTAAAAAGTTATGGGTCTTTCTCAGTTTTGTAGTGC
>NW_025306996.1:0-732 GCF_018294505.1 Triticum aestivum
GGTAGGGAAGGCCGACCGCGACCCAGGTCGCCCGCAACTCGCGGCGCCAGAGGCGGATCTGGGCGCGCCGCCGCCACCACCAGCCTCCAGCCTGCACCACCACCGCACTGCCCATCGCATCGCTGGCATGCGCCGCCGACAGCCCACATCGGCGCGCTGCCGAGCTGCCACGGCCAGCGCCAAGCGCCGCATCCGGCCAGAGGCGTCCGACCCTCACAGAAACCCCCACGCGCGGAGACGAGAAGGCCCCGCCGCCGCCAGCGATGAGCGGGCTTCGCCCGCTCGCGCCCCCGGGCGGCCGCGAGGGCGGAGGGAGAGGAGGAGGGGGGACCGGCGGCGGTGCTAGGGTTGCCCCCCGGACGCCTGCGGGAGCGTCGCGGGAGGGAGGAGGGGAGGTTCCGGTTCTTCAGTCCCTTCAAAAGCTCCTCTACAATGGAGTATCAATTTCATAAAATAAACAACATACTGACCAAAATACATTAGGAAGTAAGTTGTACAAGATTCAGCTTACCTTATGCTTGGAAAGAGCCTTTCCAATCATTTTATTGGTTCATCTGTCTCTAGTAAGGCACAAGCCAACTTCCCTCTATTTGTAGTATGTAGAAACGATCCTAGCGTAAGGTTGAGCAAGCAAACAACTCACATATTGCTGGAAATGTTTTAGAAATTATATATTTTAGTAAACATGGCTGACCTGTAAAAAGTTATGGGTCTTTCTCAGTTTTGTAGTGC
>NW_025306997.1:0-732 GCF_018294505.1 Triticum aestivum
GGGTCGAGAGGGGGTCGACGGTCGCCGAGAGGTCGAGGGTCGAGACGGTGTCGAGGGTCGCCGAGGGGTCGAGGGTCGTCGAACATGAGAGGATGAAGAGGATTAAAAAAAGAAGAGGAAGAAGAAAAAAAGAGGAGAAGAAAGAATAGAGGAGTTCTTCTCCTCTATTCTTTCTTCTCCTCTTTTTTTCTTCTTCTTCCTCTTTTTTTATCGGGAACGCCCGCGTCACTTGTGGGACGTGGATGTAGTGTCCGACACCGACGGCCACCTGTATCTCACACCCACGATACTTGCTATTTAGGGTTTCCTCTACCGCACGGCGACCCTTGACGACCCTCGTTCCCGATAAAAAAAAGAGGAAGATGAAGAAAAAAAAGAGGAGAAGAAAGAATAGAGGAGAAGATCTCCTCTATTCTTTCTTCTCCTCTTTTTTTTCTTCTTCCTCTTCTTTTTTTATCCTTGAAGCGTTGTCGAGGCCACCCCAAACCCCAGAGAAGCAGCGTCGAGGCCACTAATTAATATTAGTTCTACGTTTGCCACTAATATATCCATCTTTCATGTTTGAATAATAATTGCCATGTTGTAAATATTTGTAGAAACTATGGACACCACCCGAGACGAAGTACAAGAAGAGTTGTTGGGGGACATAATCGCACGAGGAAGTGATGCCGTCTGCTCGTTGTTTCTCAACGACACCGATGGTCCGGAAGCAGCTGGCTATGATTATGATGG
>NW_025306998.1:0-732 GCF_018294505.1 Triticum aestivum
TGCTCGATCCGGAGGGCTAGAAAAAAGAAGAAAGACGAGTGTTAATTAATATGTGTACATACCAAAACAATGAATGCATCAATTAGCTAGTCAGCACAGGCTTAACTAATATATTTACCTGGCCGGACTCTGTTCGGTCACCGGAGCCGTCACCACGGGCTCCTTCTTGCACCAGCATTGGGTCACCGGAGCCATCATAATCATGTCTTTCCTCCTCCACTCTTCGATCACCGTAGCCTGCTTCTTCACCCTGTTCTTCCAGACCATCATTGTCGTTAAGATACGACAAGATATCACCTCCGGCTAAGATTATGTCCCCCAACACCTCTTCTGCTTGCTCGTCTCGTCCGTGCTCCATTGTTTCTGCAAATATTACAACATGGCAATTATTACACAAACATGACAGCAGGTGGATATATTAGTGCAAACGTAGACCTAGCTTATTCCGGGTTTGGGGTGGCCTAGGCACCGCTTCAAGGGTAGGGGCGCGGCGGGAGGGGGTAGGAGGCCGACATCGTTTTTTTCTAGGGTTTGGGTGTCCTCGAGAGTTTTGGTCGAGCGAGAGGGCCGGGGGGTGCTCCTGTGGTATAAGTTATCACGGTCGAGAGGGGGTATAAATATCGACCGTCCATCATGTCGAAGTTATCTGGGAGGGAGTTATATATATCGACAACGATGACATACATACATGGGAAAATAATGTTATCGGGGAGGGGGTATATCGACCCCCCC
>NW_025306999.1:0-732 GCF_018294505.1 Triticum aestivum
TGAAGTGCCCGTGTAACAGATAAGTTCTCGTCCGAAACCGTGATACTCCGAAAGAGATTGTCCAGTTTGTACACGAGGTGCGTCCAGTTTTCGCCGTGACCCCCTCTACTCTTTTGCACATGCTCAAAATGATGATACTATGCCAAGTTCCTACATTTTCAGAGTTCATTTTGTAGTGATTTTCAATTTCACCGTCATTTAGCTCTCTAAACAAATCAATAAATGACTGAAAAACAACAAATGATGTCAGAACGTGTTGGAAATTGATGACGTCGCTTTGAAAGATGCATAGTGAACGCAAAAATAGGCTGGAGTTCAAATAAGTTTAAAAAACATTGAAGTGCCAGTGTAACAGATGAGTTCTCGTCCGAAACCCTGATGATACCATGCCAAGTTCCAACATTTTCAGGGTTCATTTGTAGTGATTTTCAATTTCACAGTCATTTAGCTCCCTAAACAAATCGGTAAATGACTGAAAAACAGCAAATGATGTCAGAACGTGTTGGAAGTTCATGACGTCGCTTTGAAAGATGCATACTGAACGCAAAAATAGGCTGGAGTTCAAATATGTATAAAAAACATTGAAGTGCCCGTGTAACAGATGAGTTCTCGTCCGAAACCCTGATACTCCGAAAGAGATTGTCCAGTTTGTACACGAGGGGCGTCCAGTTTTCGCCGTGCCCTGTCTACTCTTTTGCACATGCTATGCGGGCGAAATGATGATACCATGCC
>NW_025307000.1:0-732 GCF_018294505.1 Triticum aestivum
CAAAACGGACAATCTCTTTCGAAGTATCTGGGTTTCATACGGAAACTTGTCTGTTACAAAGGGATTTCATTTTTTTTGAAATTATTTGAACCCCATAGTTTTTCTGTGCTCAAAATGCACCATTCAAAGCCGCATCATCCATTTTCAACCCTTTCTGACTTCATTTGTTATTTTACATGCAATTACCGATTATTTTGAGCTATAAGACCCTGAAATTGAAAAGCATTTCAAATAAACTCTGAAAAGGTTGAAAGTTGGCATGGTAGCATCATTTGACCCACATAGCAAGTGCAAGAAAGTAGAGAGGGTTACGGCAAAAACTGGATGCACTTCGTGTACAAAACGGACAATCTCTTTCGAAGTATCAGGGTTTCATACAGAAACTTGTCTGTTACAAAGGGATTTCATTTTTTTTAACTTATTTGAACTCCATAGTTTTTCTGTGCTCAAAATGGACCATTCAAAGCCGCATCATCCATTTTCAACCCTTTTTGACTTCATTTGTTATTTTTCATGCATTTACTGGTTATTTTGAGCTATAAGACCCTGAAATTGAAAAGCATTTCAAATGAACTCTAAAAAGGTTGAAAGTGGGCATGGTATCATCATTTGACCCACATAGCATGTGCAAGAAAGTAGAGAGGGTTACGGCAAAAACTGGATGCATTTCGTGTATAAAACGGACAATCTCTTTCGAAGTATCAGGGTTTCATACGGAAACTTGTCTGTTAT
>NW_025307001.1:0-732 GCF_018294505.1 Triticum aestivum
CTGGGGGTCCGGCGAGCTTCGGAAGGGGATCGGGGCGATCGGGGGATCCCGGATCCTTCGGGATCCGGTCGATCTCCGGCGAGGTCGTGGCGTGGGCGAGGGGTTGCGGAAGACGGGGCGGGTCCCACGGGTCAGCGAGAGGGAGAGAGGGGCGAGGGGGTCGGGTGGAGCTGGGCTGGCCTGGCTCGGCTGGCCTGTTGGCCGAGTGGGCCGGCTGGCTTGGGCCAGGCGGGGAGGGGTTCGGTGCGGCGCTGGCTGGGCCTGGGGTGGCCTGGCTGGCGCCCCGGGGGGTTTTTCTTTATTTTATTTTTTTTTAAATAAAACAAAAACAGAAAATAAAACATTATCTATAAATATTTTATATAGGGTATATATACCAAAATGATCAGGGGAATAATCCCTTCCATTTGAACATTTTTCCAAAGGCAAAATCCAAACTTTATAAAAATCCATTTTTTTCAAATTCAAATAAAATTCAGATTTGAATCCAAATCCTTTGGCATTGTTTCCTCTGATGTTTTTGGAGTGTCATGTTTGCTCCTCTCATACTTTTGATCAAGTATTTATCAGGCTTAGTTTTTTTGAAATGTTTCCCACATGCCAAAGTTTGAAATTCAAATTCAAAACTCAAAATTCTCTGAAACTTCAAATGGCATTCAATTCAAACAGGATGCATAGGATGCTTAGCTATAATTGTAAAACATTCCAAATAGGAAATTTGGGATGTTACAA
>NW_025307002.1:0-732 GCF_018294505.1 Triticum aestivum
ATATTTCACATTTCTGAAACTTTATGCAACTCAATGATTTTCACGAGAGAAGATAAAATGACTTCTTCAAAACATATGAAATATGAGTTGGGAGTTTCAGAGGTGAAATTCAAAGTCCTTTTGGAAATTATTTTTTAATTTGGAGTTATTTGAGTCTTATTCAAAGTATTTTTCTCCAAAATAAAAATATACAGAAAATAGGATAACATGATTCCCTACATTAGAAAATTGGAGAAAAATAAATTTGAAATCATTTTGGTATTTTTAAAATGATTTTTATTGGATTTTATTAAGGCAGAAGCACTGTTTGATTTATTTAAATTTGTGAGGATTTTATTTGACTTTGCAAAAATGCCCATGCTGTAGGAAATCTTTTTCTGAAAATTTTGGTATATTATATGCCTATAGTTTTTTTATTTATTTAAGGTTTTTTTTATTTTCCTTGCGCCGTTAGAAAAAAATTCCTCTGGACCGACTGGACCGGGCCGGCCCAGTTCGCCAGGCCACGGCCCAGCCGGCCCACGCTGCTCGTCCCCGAGCCCTGAGCGGGACTCCGCCTCCCGCACGCCGCCGCGCCGCCATGGACGCCGTGCCGCCTCCGGCTTGCTCTGCCCCCTTCCCCACGCCACCTACTCGCCCCCGCTCTTAAATAGCTCCGCCCCGACCCCCTCTCCCTCTCTGCTCCCGCCGCCGCCCGCTCCCGCATAGCCGCCGCCGCCGGCGAGATCCGCC
>NW_025307003.1:0-732 GCF_018294505.1 Triticum aestivum
GCCATGTGTTGCCCGCGTCGTGGCACGAAATTTTAGTCCCACCTCGCTAGCTGAGGGAGCTCGAGAGTGGTTTATAAGCCCCAGTCCCGCTGCCCTCTCGAGCTCCTCTCAAATGCAGGCTTACGGGCCTAAACACACTATATGTGCCTGTGGGCCTATTGGGCCTATTGCGGGCCTGAATCCTGGCCCATTGTTGGGTTTCTAGTCGTATTCAAGCCGTGGTAGCCCTTTAGGTGGCACTTTTTTTATTTATTTTATTTTGATTCTTCCTGCAGCTGTTTTTTTAGTCCCACCTCGCCAAGCGAAAGGCACTCGCAGCTGTTTATAAGCCCTGAGTGCAGAGACAATGACGAAGAGGCTCAATGCTCCAGCACGTTGGTTAGCTTCAAGCCTTGAGGAATACGGTAGACTGCACAGAGCTATGTGCAGTGCAGTTGACACTATTCCGAAAGGCTTGAAGCAAATTAACAAGCATTGCGCCTCTTTTTTATTTTTAATGACTTATTACAACTGAGAAATAAAAAGAAAAAAAAATAAATATAGCTGAAAAGAGAAAAAACTATATAGAAAACTACTCAGAAATGAATTGAAGCAAAAAATAGTTGTGATTAACTCTACTAAAAAAGGAGCATAGATGCTTATTTTTAATGACTTATTACAACTCAGAAATAAAAAGAAAAGAAAATAGTTGTGATTAACTTTTTACTAAAATATGAGCATAAATGCTTATTT
>NW_025307004.1:0-732 GCF_018294505.1 Triticum aestivum
TGAGTGTTGATGACCGACACGTAAACGCACGTCGGGGTTCGTTAATCGTGGAAATCACTCCGGGACCCCAAAATAGTGAGTAATAGTATACAAAAAAGGCAAGAATCGGACAAAAGTGTAAGTGTTGATGACCGAAACGTAAACGCACCCCGCGGTTCGTTAATCGTTGAAATCACTTCGATACCCCAAAACAGTGCGTAATACTCCATGAAACGGGCCAGAGTCGGCAAAAACTGCGAGTGTTGATGAGCGACACATAAATGCACCCCGGTGTTCGTCAATCATGGAAATCACGCCGAGACCCAAAAACAGAGTAATAGTCCAAGAAACGGGCAAGAATCGGCCAAAACTGTGAGTGTGGATGACCGACACGTAAATGCACCTCGTTGTTCGTTAATCGTGGAAATCACTCCGGGGGCCCAAAAAAGTGAGTAATAGTCCATGATACGGGCCAGAATCAGCCAAAACTATGAGTATTGATGACCGACACGTAAGCGCGCCTTGGGGTTCAACAACTATGGAAATCACTTCGGGACCTGAAAACAGTGAGTAATAGTCCACAAAACACGTTAGAATTTGCCAAAATTGTGAGTGTTGCTGACCGACACGTAAACACAACCCGGGGTCATTTCGGGACCCCCATAACTAAGTAATAGTCCAAGAAACGGGCCGGAATCGGCCCAAACTGCAATTGTTGATGACCTACACTGAAGCGCACCTTGGGGTTCAACA
>NW_025307005.1:0-732 GCF_018294505.1 Triticum aestivum
GTTGTAGCACTTTCCACCTCCTGTGTACCACTGCGGCAGCCCCTTTCCCCTATAAAAGGAAGCCCATGGCGCACTAGAGAAGGATTCGGCTCTTTCGAACCTGGCAGCACCCAGAGCTAGTTCAAGATCTCAAGAACACCAAATACATCCACCAAAGCAGGATCATAGGGTTTTACGCATCTTTGCGGCCCGAACCTGGGTGAATCCCCTTTGTGCTATCTACTAGTCCTACTCTTCTCATTATCCCCGCGCCCCGCAGCCGTAGTAGGGATTCCAGTGATCCCATAGGTGTCGTTTCCCACCGACATCTTTGGCGCGCCAGGTAGGGGACGCGCAATTGTGAGAATCTGGTCTAGCAGTTGACCTAGCTGTTCTTCATCGCCATGGCTCCTAAGAAGAAGACGACCACGGTGATCTGTTCGTCCGGGACCCGGTTGCCAGTACTGGTGCGGACCAGTAGCGGGCCAGTCGTGGAGAGAACTCGTGGCGCGGCCCGCGAACATCCACATCACCCTGGCGGTCCAAACATGGCGAGTGGCATCGTTAGCGCGCTAGGCGACGAGCCACCAGTCGCGGGCTCCAGAGACGGAGTCGGGCCCCCCGCAGGCGGCGCGGGGCCCTCCAGGGGCATCGCCATCCCTCCAGATGGCGGCAGGGCTACCTCCAAGACGCCAACACCGGCGCCCACGGCGCGCTCTTCTCAGGTTGTGCGTGATGAGCAGCGTCACCCTG
>NW_025307006.1:0-732 GCF_018294505.1 Triticum aestivum
GCACCACGGGGTTTGTTAATCGTGGAAATCACTGCGGGACCCCAAAACAGTCAGTATTAGTCCACGAAACGGGCCTGAATTGGCCAAAACAATGAGTGTTGATGACCGACACGTAAGTGCACCTTAGGGTTCAACAACTGTGGAAATCGCTTCGTGACCGCAAAACGGTGAGTAATAGTCCATGAAATAGGCGAGAATCGACAAAAACCACGAGTGTTGATGACCGACACGTAAACGCACCACGGGGTTTGTTAATCATGGAAATCATTGCGGGACCCCAAAACAGTCAGTATTAGTCCACGAAACGGGCCAGAATTGGCCAAAACAATGAGTGTTGATGACCGACAGGTAAGTGCACCTTAGGGTTCAACAACTGTGGAAATCGCCTCGTGACCGCAAAACGGTGAGTAATAGTCCATGAAACGGGCCAGAATCGTCAAAAACCACGAGTGTTGATGTCTGACACGTAAACGCACCCCGGGATTTGTTAATCGCGAAAATCACTCTGGGACCCCAAAAAAGTGAGTAATAGTCCACAAAACGGGCCAGAATCAGCCAAAATTGCGACTGTTGATGACCGACATGTAAGCGCACCTTGGGGTTCATAAACTATGGAAATCGCTTTGGGATCCCTAAACGGTGAGTAATTGTCCACGAAACGGGTCAGAATTGGCCAAAGCTGTGAGTGTTGATGACGGGCACGTAAACGCACCCCAGGGATCGTCAATCATG
>NW_025307007.1:0-732 GCF_018294505.1 Triticum aestivum
ATGAGGAGCAGGTGGAGATTGGGAGGGATCTCGAGGAAGATGTAGCTGGAGGCGGCGCGAGACGGGATGGATTGGACATCTCCCTAGATTTAGGGTTTGCTCTATATATATAGTAGGTGGATTAGCATAGGGCCTATTCGGTCCCTCCGATCGTAATCGGACGGCCCAAAATAAATAGGTTAGGAAGTCCAAACAATGAACCGAAGATGTTTTAGGGATGTTTGGAGATGATCCGGGCCCATCGGTAATGACAACCTGGTACGGGTTTGGGAAGTTTTCAGACACGCATGAGGGGGTCTGAGAGAGGTCGACAAAGACAAAGGGGCCTGACAAAAGGTCAACAGAGACGAGGAAGAAGCGGCAACTGCGAACGGTTACAAGTTTTATGAAAACATTCGAATGCAATGCACATGATGACATGATGAAATGCAATGAGCAAAGAAAATCACACATCTACAACGAAAAACATGGAATGCATCTGGAGCGTCGGTCTTGGGGTGTTACACAAGTGGACCACCTGGACCAACGAAAGAATGAGGTGGTTGATGCCTTAAGCCAGCTTGGGTCTCAACATAAGTCGGTACCTCCTAATATGTTCCTGGATGCACTACACAATCCCTCTACCAGGTTACCGTTCGAAGAAGACCTTGATGTTCCTGACCCAGAGGCGCAGTTGGTGGCGGCTCTTCATGCTATTCCAGATTGGACTTTGCCTTATCTGGCTTATATGAC
>NW_025307008.1:0-732 GCF_018294505.1 Triticum aestivum
GAGGGTTGAGGTAAACGATTTCCGGAGTTTTCTTGGTTATGTGTTGACGGATGGATACAGCTGGATCTAGGTATTGTTAGTTTGGGTGATATATTTTGTGTCCCCTGTATCCCCTACACCAGATTGCATAACCAGAAAGTTTCGGGAGTTTATAAGTGGGAATTCAAGTAGCTCTTAGGATATCTTTCCGACAGACGCATGATATGAGTTTGGGGTTCGACGTCTAGTGGTCCGCCTTTCCACGGTTGATTTTACAGTGGTCTCGTAGTGTCTTAAAGAGTCCATGGCTATGCCGACTCGGGGACGCTTCGTATGTCATGTGCACTGCCTTGTACATGATGGTGTTGTACGATCGAGCCCGTGTGGGCCCCACCACGAAAACTTTCGGACGAAATCTCTATCATATGTTTGTTCCGGCTTATTCTGCAAGCCAAATCCCTTGTTTTGTTTTATTTGTGGTATTCGAGTTGCTTCAATGACAAGTGTTGATTCCATACCTTATTCTAAGTGGTGTTCTCATATTTCTATGTGGATGATAATCCTTCTTGATCATCGAGGTCGTCATGTTAATTCCTTCCAACCGGCGTGTTTCTCTTCAAGATGATCCCATCATTCTCCCCATCCGCAAGATCAATTCTAAGCGTTTTCTCAACGGTGTTTGTTTCATCCGTCCCAAGGTGACTTTGTTTTTCCCGCCCTCCCACCCTTTTTCTTCAAGGACTCAGATTTCTT
>NW_025307009.1:0-732 GCF_018294505.1 Triticum aestivum
TGCGATGCTTATGTGAAAAAGCTTCAACCTGATAAGCTCGAACCCAAATCGGAGAAATGTGTCTTCATAGGATACCCAAAGAAGATTATTGGGTACATCTTCTATCACAGATCCGAAGGAAAGATTTTCGTTGCTAAAAATGAATACTTTCTAGAGAAGGTGTTTCTCTCGAAAGAAGTGAGTGGGAGGAAAGTAGAACTTGATGAGGTAATTGTACCTTCTCCCGAATTGGAAAGTAGTTCAGCACAGAAATCAGTTCCAGTGATTCCTACACCAATTAATGAGGAAGCAAATGATGATGACCATGAAACTTCAGATCAAGTTACTACCGAACCTCGTAGGTCAACCAGAGTACGGTCCGCACCAGAGTGGTACGGTAATCCTGTTCTGGAAGTCATGTTACTGGACCATGATGAACCTACGAACTATGAGGAAGCGATGATGAGCCCAGATTCCGCGAAATGGCTTGAGGCCATAAAATCTGAGACGGGATCCATGTATGAGAACAAAGTGTGGACTTTGGTTGACTTGCCCGATGATCGGCAAGCCATGGAGAATAAATGGATCTTCAAGAGGAAGACGAACGCTGATAGTAGTGTTACTATCTACAAAGCTCGAATTGTCGCAAAAAGTTTTCGACAAGTTCAAGGTGTTGACTACGATAAGATTTTATCACTCGTAGCGATGCTTAAGTCTGTCTGAATCATGTTAGCAATTGCCACCTTTTATGAA
>NW_025307010.1:0-732 GCF_018294505.1 Triticum aestivum
TGGAAATCGCTTTGGAATCCCTAAACGGTGAGTAATAGTCCACGAAACGGGTCAAAATTGGCCAAAGCTGTGAGTGTTGATGACGGGCATGTAAACGCACCCCAGGGATCGTCAATCATGGAAATCGCTCTGGAACCCCAAAACGGTGAGTAACAGTGCACAAAACATACCAGAATCGGCCAAAATTGTGAGTTTTGATGACCGACACGTAAACGCACCCCGGTGTTCGTCAATCGTGAAAATCACTTCGGGATCCCTAAACTGAGTAATAGTCCAAGAAACGAGCAAGAATCGGCCCAATCTGCGAGTCTTGACGACCAACACGTAAGCAGATCTTGGGGTTCGACAACCATGGAAATCGCTTTGGGACTCCAAAATGGTGAGTAATAGTCCGTGAAAGAGCCCTGAATCGGTAAAACCTAGGGTTATTGATCAACGATACATAAACGCACCCGGGGTTCGTCATTCATGGAAATCGCTCAGGGACCCGAAATCAGTGAGTAATAGTCCATGAAACAGGCCAAACTCGGCCAAAACTGCAAATGTTGATGACAGACACATAAACACACCATTGTTCGCCGATCATGGAAATCAGTACGTGACCCCAAAACTGAGTAATAGTCCAAGAGACGGGCCAGAATCGGCCAAAACCGCGATTGTTGATGACCGACACGTAAGCGCGCCTTGGGGTTCGACAACCATGGAAATCGCTTTGGGACCCCAAAAAGGTGA
>NW_025307011.1:0-732 GCF_018294505.1 Triticum aestivum
CATCAAAAACGAAGGTTCCAACTCCATTTTGCTCTCTTCTGTCCATTGTTGGAACTCTGAAGCTAGCATACTTACTAGCATCCTTTGGACCGACAACATACTTTGGAATGTATTACATACAAGTCCTAGGGTCTATTTCCATTTCATGGAAATTCTTTTGTCATCCATGTTTCATATCTCACATTTTGAAATATAGTTTAACCCGAACCGACTTTAAGCATTGCTAGAGTGAGACAATCTCATTGTAGTCAACTCCTAGAACTTGTTATTGGCAACAAGTCGAGCTTAATGGATAAAACATTTTTATCCATATCAATTTATAGTCCCATTACAATCTGTTAGACTCCAAGTCTTTCAGAGGGTTTATCAAGATTTAAATCTTGAAACATTTATGGAAACTATCTCGGATAATATATGCATTCAACCAATTCCAGAGTCAAGGCCCATCAATGCTTCCTTGTGTATCATAGGTATACTGTTGTCTAACAACAATATCTCGTTGGTGCACCTAAGAGGTTTGCACGAGCTTTGCCTATGTTGTTCAGCTACAAGTTCGACCGAAGTCCATACATCTAATGTAGAGGCGTCCGTATCAGTCGAAGTAGGAAACTCTGGAATTACTTCCAAGGTTCCTTTCATTTGACCTGATGACGAAGATACTTGTTATCTCATCGAGTTGCATAGTCCTCCCACTTACCCTTTTGCAAGAACTATTCTCTTTAAAAGCATACC
>NW_025307012.1:0-732 GCF_018294505.1 Triticum aestivum
CTTCTTCTCTTTATTTGATCTTCAATACAATGTTCTTATCGATGTTCTTGGAGTTTTATTCGATGTAATACTTTTTACGGTGTGTTTGTTAGGATCCGATGAATTGCAAGTTTATGATCAGATCATCTATGAATATTATTTCAGTCTTCTCTGAACTCTTTTATGCATGATTACTATAGCTTTGTATTTCTCTATGATCAGTCCGTTTGATTTGATCATGCAATGGGAGAGGTGCCTTGTGATGGGTTCGATCTTGCGGTGCTCAATCCCAGTGAAAGAAAGGGGCATGACACATATTTGTATTGTTTCCATTAAGGGTAAAACGATAGGGTTTATTCATATTAATTGAGTTTACTTTGTCTCCATCATGTCATTTTGCTTAAGGCGTTACTCCGTTCTTTATAAACTTAATACTCTAGATGCATGCTGGATAGCGGTCGATGTGTGGAGTAATAGTAGTAGATGTAGGAAGGAGTTGGTCTACTTGTCTCGGACATAATGCCTATATACATGATCATTGCCTTGGATGTCTTCATGATTATTTGGTTTTCTATCGATTGCCCAACAGTAATTTGTTTACCTACCGTATGCTATCTTTAAGAGAGAAGCCTCTAGTGAAAACTATGGCCCCCGGGTCTATTTTAATCATATATTAAAATCCAAAAATACCTAGATGTAATTTTATTTAGTTCATTTTATATTTTTATTTATTTGTCTATCATTACGAGATTT
>NW_025307013.1:0-732 GCF_018294505.1 Triticum aestivum
GCCGCCGGAGCCGCCGCCCCCGAGCCCCGCACCCCCGCCGCCGACCCCGCCCGCCGGAGCCCCTCGCCGGAGCGAGCCCCGTCGAGGTACTGCCCGTGTTCGCGTTGACCGGTTTTTGAAAAAAAACCTTTTGTTTAAAAAAAATCCCTAGATCGGTTTTTTTTTTGGTTTTCTTATTTCACGAGCGTTCACCGAACCGTTCGTTTTAACGAACGCGTTCGTCGGTTTTTCTCTGTTAACGAACGTCCGTTATTTAACCGTTCGTCCGTTTTTCTTTTTCGGCGGATTTTCTCGTTATTTTCTCAGATTCGATTTCTGATCGAAACTTCGAATCTGTTTAACTTTTCGCTCGTTTATCGGAATCAGGTGATTCAAGCGCCTAGAGTTTCGTCTCGAAATTCTCTTTCCGTTTAACCTACTCAAACAAGTTTTTGCTACAGTAAAATTTGACCTAGATCCAGATTAGCAAACGAAGTTTCTTTCTTTCGCCGTTTGACTTTCGTTGTTTCTTTCGAGTTGATTCTTTTTGCAAACCGGAGTTCTTAAGTTGAACTTTCTGGTTGGATCTTTCATTCGAGTTTTACCTGTGCATTAGATGAGTACTGATTGTATGCTTGTTTGTTTGCGATAGAGTACCCGGAGTGTGCCGCTTGTTACTTCGACTCGCTAGGTTTTGCGGATCATCAGCAAGGCAAGTAACACTTTGATCATACCCCGTTCATACCCAGTTTT
>NW_025307014.1:0-732 GCF_018294505.1 Triticum aestivum
GCAGTATCTCTCACAAACTGCGTTCCGCGCTGGTAGCGGAGGCTGACAAGGTCACCTTTGCTGCATATCATCTTGAAGGCCCCGCCAGTCTATGGTGGGAGAATTATGGAGCTATGCGCCCAGCGGGCCATGTCACTACTTGGGCTGAGTTCAGCGAGGCTTTCCGTGAACATCACATTCCGGAGGGTCTCATGGACCGTAAGCGTGAAGAATTTTGCAATTTCACCCAAGGCCGACTTTCTGTGGATGTCTATAGCAGGGAGTTTGGTAATCTCGCCCGATATGCAACTGAGGAAGTGTCTACTGACGCCAAGAAGCAAGCAAGGTTCCGTAAGGGCCTTAGTCCTGAGCTTCGCCGCGACCTCCGTCTGCATGAGTGCACATCTTTTTCGAAACTTGTCAACAAAGCCATCAGTGCTGAAACTGGTCAGACTGACTATGACGCAACACGCAAGCATGGCCGCGACATGGGTTCCTCATCCGGTGCTGGTCCTCAGAAGCGCCGCGTGTGGGTGCCCAACACCGCCCTGCCACCCAGGTTCACACCGAGGCCATCTTTCCAGGCGCCTCGCCCTGTTCAACAGTCTGCACCGGCCAAGCCCTATGGGGGTCCAACCAATAATGCTCCTCCACGTACCAGTTCCGTGACCTGTTTCAAGTGTGGGGAATCTGGTCACTATATGCGTGAGTGTCCCCAGACCAACCCCAACCAATCTGCTAAAGCTGTTGGCC
>NW_025307015.1:0-732 GCF_018294505.1 Triticum aestivum
AACAAGACAAACAAGCAACAAGGATACAATCAACCACGTGCAAACTTAAACAACACGAGGCAAAGATGATATGCTATGCGGGATGCGATGCGGGATGCAAAATGCAAGATATGACAGGAAATGCATGAACCTGGCCTCAACTTGGAAATCCAAGTGTGCCACTGGAAAGATGAGATGAAATCGCCTGAAAACGATATAAAGAACGCCGGAATCGAAGTTACGGTTTGGAAATGGCAAGCGATTCAAAAACGGCACCGGTCTGCGATTTACAGCAAGTAGGCATCTAAATGCAACGAAATGAACATGCTACAGCACCCAAACATGGCAACAAAATACATGGCAGGGATGCACACAAGATGCTTAACAAAAGTCTAGCACCGAGCCACGGCCAATTCATCCATTATGAGGTTCAAACAAGCATGTCAAAACGCAAATGCAAAACAGATTTCAGACTTAGTGAAATTAACACTTGTCTGAAATTTCAGATCATGAAGCCCTCTTCGGAGCAACAAAACAACATGCTACAGGACCTGAACATGACAAAGAAAGACATGGCATGGAGCTACTCAACAAGCTTAACAAAAGTCCCTTAGTGATCTTGAGCCAAAAGGGATCAGAAAATATACTAACAAGCACACGAACATAGCAAAAACATAATCATTTTTCAGACTTGGTGAAAACTGGGACATGCTGAAACATAACTCACGAAGGCATGTAAACGAGCTCGATGCA
>NW_025307016.1:0-732 GCF_018294505.1 Triticum aestivum
TGGAGCACTTGAAGAACCTCCGGCAGGCTCGGTGGTGCGGTAGCGCTTGGACGTGGCACGACCGGGGTTGACACGACGATCCTGATGCTCAGGGACCTCATCACCTGGAATCACACACAAGAACACGCAAACAACCAGAAAGAATGAGCATAAGCCACAAAATACGAGCAAAAAGGATCACTGAAAGGTAGGAATATGGTGGAAACTGGTAGAGGGCGGTAGTACCGCGACCCGTGAGCGGTAGTACCGCTCCAAGCGGTAGTACCGCGTTGGAGGGCGGTAGTACCACTCCAAGTGGTAGTACCTCTCTGGGAGAGCGGTAGTACCGCTCGAGGCGGGGAAACAGCTGGTTCCAACTGTCGTGGTCAGATCCGGTACTACCGTCCTACCAAATTCAAAAATACTCCAACCAAACACTAATCCACACTGTCTAGAAGCATTCTCCATCCTACTCAAGCCTAGATCTGGCCAAAAATCTAGAGATGCAACTGCTATTGCCCCTAAGACGCTAGATTGGAAATCTAGACAAAAGGAAACAGGGAACAGGGGCAATACCGGCATCCATGGCAAGAGGACAAGGTGGGGATCGACTCCACCGAAGGAAATGGAGAGGAGCGCCCCGGAGAGGGAGATCCACCGGAGCCCTCCCCGGCGCCGGTTGCTGAAGAGAGAGAGGAACAGAACGAGGGGGCGAGCGAATGGGTATGGGGGAGAAGAAACTCCCCTACCCCT
>NW_025307017.1:0-732 GCF_018294505.1 Triticum aestivum
TCCACTGATAACTTTTTGTAGCGTCACATCATGCCACTACTCGGTCATTATCTGAACCATTTTTAGCCTGCTGCTCCGTACTTTGAGGTGTGGTTTCATTGGCACGTCTTGTCAAAGCAGAGACCGTGTCCCCTTATTACGGGATTCTCATCAATACGGGCATGGGTAACCCAACCGTGCCATCTGCACGGCCCTTTGGGAATAGGCGAGTTTTAAGGTGAGTGGGGAGGTGCATGATATTCACTGCCTTTATGAAGGGATAATGACTCTTCCTTTTTCACCCACGCCTTCTCCTTCCTCTGCCCATCCATTCTCGAGCTCGAGCGCCCAAGCTCTCACCTTCTCCGCCCAAAAAAGCATTCCAATCATGTCCAGATCCAGAGAAGGAGGCAAGTGGATGGCCTCCTCCGTCAAGGACAAGGACATCAACAAGCTCCGGGAGGCCGGGTACTTGGCCAAGGAGATCGCCCATCGGCTTCCGGCCGAGGGACAAATCATTCCCACCCCCGAGCCCCATGACAGGGTGGTGTTCGTCTCTCACTTCGTTCGCGGGCTGGGATTCCCTCTCCACCCGTTCTTCCACAGACTTATGTTTTACTATGGGCTGGACTTCCATGATCTGGACCCCAACTCCATCCTCAACATCTCAGCATTATTTTCGTGTGTGAGGCCTTCCTCCGCATCCCACCTCAATTCGGGCTATGGCTGAAGACCTTCAATGTGAAGCCGAAG
>NW_025307018.1:0-732 GCF_018294505.1 Triticum aestivum
CCTCCAGGTGCCGGCGGCGGCGCCGTCCGTGAGGGGGGGCACACCCCGGAGACGCGTGCCGGGCGTTTGCACCCGCCACAACACTTCCAGACTTGTGAGAGGCCGCCTCGCAAGATTTGGCGGCATGCTAGCCCCCGGAGGCCGCCGGCCACAGTCGTAGACACGCGAAGAGCAATCCGCATAGAGGGAATTGTTCAGATACTACTCCATCATGAACAATTATGTAAATTACCATCATTCCTACAGCACATGTGCCCGCGTCGTGTAAAAAACTCATGATTTTATCGCGCTCCGAGTATTTAATAATATTCACGCCGCATCGTTACCGCAGAACATCTACTAGCGTGTCATAGCCGTTCGTGAGGGTGGGCACCCCCCGGAGACACGTGCCGCCTCTTCGGACATGCCACCACACCACCCTGCATGTATGGGGGCCCGGTGCGATGCTCGGGTGGCATTGCTACCCCCCAGGGCCCCCTTCCCGCCTAACCCTGTAGCGTTTGACCACGGGATCTAGCCCTTTGACTTTGCACGGACGGGCTTTGAGCAGTGGACCTATCCACCCGGTTGTGGCAGGACAGCCCATAGGAACACTTTGGAGCAACATCCGGGCCAGACCCATAGCAAGATCCCCTCCGTGTAGACCCGACGCGTCCGTTTCCCCCCTCCAGGTGCCGGCGGCGGCGCCGTCCGTGAGGGGGGGCACACCCCGGAGACGCGTGCCGGGCGTTT
>NW_025307019.1:0-732 GCF_018294505.1 Triticum aestivum
ACTACAGGTGTCTCCAAAGGAACATGTTGGGTTGGCTTATTTCGAGATTAGGTTTTGTCACTTCGATTGTCGGAGAGGTATCTCTGGGCCCTCTCGGTAATGCACATCACTATAAGCCTTGCAAGCAATGTGACCAATGAGTTGGTTACGGGATGATGCATTACGTAACGAGTAAAGAGACTTGCCAGTAACGAGATTGAACTAGGTATTGGATACCGACGATCAAATCTCGGGCAAGTAACATACCGATGACAAAGGGAACAACGTATGTTGTTATGCGGTTTGACCGATAAAGATCTTCGTAGAATATGTAGGAACCAATATGGGCATCCAGGTTCCGCTATTGGTTATTGACCGAGAATAGTTCTAGGTCATGTCTACATAGTTCTCGAACCCATAGGGTCCGCACGCTTAACGCTATGATGACAGCTTTATTATGAGTTTATAAGTTTTGATGTACTGAAGTTTGTTCGGAGTCCCGGATGTGATCACAGACATGACGAGGAGTCTCGAAATGGTCGATACATAAAGATTGATATATTGGACGACTATATTCGGACACGGGAAGTGTTCCGGACGTTGTCGGAGAAAACCGGAGTGCCGGAGGGTTACCGGAACCCCCCGGGGAGAGATAATGGGCCACATGGGCCTTGGTGGAAAGAGAGAGGGGCGGCCAGGGTGGGCCGCGCACCTCCTCTCCCTCTGGTCCGAATTGGACTAGGAGGGGGGGGG
>NW_025307020.1:0-732 GCF_018294505.1 Triticum aestivum
TTACGGCAAAAACTGGATGCACTTCGTATACAAAACGGACAATCTCTTTCAAAGTATCAGGATTTCATACGGAAATTCGTCTGTTACAAAGGGATTTCATTTTTTTAAACTTATTTGAACTCCTGACTTTTTGTGTGTTCAAAATGCACCATTCAAAGCCACGTCATCATTTTTCAATCCTTTCTGACTTCGTTTGTTATTTTTCATGCATTTACTTGTTATTTTGATCGATAAGACCCTAAAATTGAAAAGCATTTCAAATGAACTCTGAAAAGGTTGAAAGTTGGCATGGTATCGTCATTTCATCCACATAGCATGTGCAAGAAAGTTGAGAGGGTTACGGCAAAAACTTGATGCACTTCGTGTACAAAACGGACAATCTCTTTCAAAGTATCAGGATTTCATACGGAAACTCGTCTGTTACAAAGGGATTTCATTTTTTAAAACTTATTTGAACTCCTGACTTTTTGTATGTTCAAAATGCACCATTCAAAGCCACATCGTCATTTTTCAATCCTTTCTGACTTCATTTGTTACTTTTCATGCATTTACTAATTATTTTGAGCTATAAGACCCTAAAATTGAAAAGCATTTCAAATGAACTCTGAAAAGGTGGAAAGTTGGCATGGTATCATCATTTCATCCACATAGCATGTGCAAGAAGGTTGAGAGGGTTACGGCAAAAACTGGATGCACTTCGTATACAAAACGGACAATCTCTTTCAAAGTATC
>NW_025307021.1:0-732 GCF_018294505.1 Triticum aestivum
GCGACCACGGCCGGCTCGACTCACGTTACGCTTAGATAGATTGGGTGGCAGTGGTGTCACGTGCCCGTCTCGGCGTGCATCGTCGCTACCGCGACGACGTCCGCCTCGACTCACGTTACCCTAAGATAGATAGGGTGGCAGTGGTGTCACGAGCTTGTCTCGGCGTCCATCGTCGCTACCGCGACGACGTCCGCCTCGACTCGCTTTACCCTAAGATAGAAAGGGTCGCCCTGGTGTCACGTGCTCGTCTCCGCGTCCGTCGTTGTTACCGCGACGACGTCCGCCTCGACTCGCGTTACCCTCAGATAGACAGGGTGGCAGTGATGTCACGTGCCCGTCTCGGCGTCCGACGTCGCTACCGCGACGACGTCCGCCTCGACTCGCGTTACCCTAAGATAGATAGGGTGGCAGTGGTGCTCGTCTCGGCGTCCGTCGTCGCTACCGTGATGACGTCCGCCTAGACTCGCGTTACCCTAAGATAGACAGGGTGGCCCTGGTGTCACGTGCTCGTCTCGGCGTACGTCGTCGCGGCCTCGACTCGCATTACCCTAAGATAGACAGGGTGGCAGTGGTGTCACGTGCTCGTCTCGGCGTCCATCGTCGCTACCGCGACGACGTCCGCCTCGACTCGCGTTACCCTAAGATAGACAGGGTGGCCCTGGTGTCACATGCTCGTCTCCGCGTCCGTCGTCGCTACCGCGACGACGTCCGTCTCGACTCGCGTGACCCTCA
>NW_025307022.1:0-732 GCF_018294505.1 Triticum aestivum
TAGCGCGGTTGACCGGTCAATCCCGCCGGCGTTTAGCCGCCGGCGAGGCCCGAGACGGCGGAGGGAGTGCATTTGCACGTTGCGGCCACCAAACGGGAGGCGGAGAGCATCTGCGAGCTCCTGGGAACGGGCCGCAGCTCTTGGTGGTGATGTTTGAGCTCGGGGTGGCCGGAGACGTCGCCGGCGACGACTTTGGCGGTCGCGGGAGCTCGGGCGCCGATGGAAACGGCGCCACCGTGCACGGGAGGAGCAACGGGTAGCAACTACGCGTTCTGCAGGCTCCCACAAAGCCAACGGGCATATGCACGGGGCCGATTGGCCACCGGAGCCTTGCCGGCGACGAGGTCGTGCGGAGGTGTGCTTCGGGCATCACGGGGAGTGGTGCTACAACGAGCACTAGGCCGTGGGGATAGGGGGAAACGACGGAGGAGCTCACTGGGAGGTCGAAGCGCAGCTCAGTGGGCCTGGGGACGACCTAGACGGCGCGAATCGAAGACGAGGTCACCGGCGGCCGAAGGTGGAAGAAGAGCTCGAAGTCGACGCTGCAGGGCTTCTGGCGGGGCGTGGTTCGGTGAGGGGGTCGAGGACGACGTCGCGGAGCTCGTGGGCACAACCGAGGGGCGAGGGGGTGGCTGTGGCCGTGGTGGTTCTCATCGGCGGCGGCGGCCGCGTTCGGTGGAAGTGAGGGGGAGCCAGAGGAGGGGATAAGCATGGGGGGAGGAGGAATGAGAG
>NW_025307023.1:0-732 GCF_018294505.1 Triticum aestivum
CCACATCATCAATTTTGAACCCTTTCTGACTTCATTTGTTATTTTTCATGCATTTACTTATTATTTTGAGCTATAAGACCCTAAAATTGAAAAGAATTTCAAATGAAATCTGAAAAGGTTGAAAGTTGGCATGGTATCATCATTTCATCCACATAGCATATGCAAGAAAGTTGAGAGGGTTACGGCAAAAATTGGATGCACTTCGTGTACAAAATGGACAGTCACTTTCGAAGTATCAGGGTTACATACGGAAACTCGTCTGTTACAAAGGGATTTCATTTTTTTAAACATATTTGAACTCCTGACTTTTTGTGTGTTCAAAATGCACCATTCAAAGCCACATCATCAATTTTTAACCCTTTCTGACTTCATTTGTTATTTTTCATGCATTTACTGCTTATTTTGAGCTATAAGGCCCTGAAATTGAAAAGAATTCAAATGAACTCTGAAAAGGTTGAAAGTTCGCATGGTATCATCATTTCATCCATATAGCATGTGAAAGAAAGTAGGGAGGGTTACGACAAAAATTAGATGCACTTCCTGTACAAAATGGACAATCTCTTTCGAAGTATCAGGGTTTCATACGGAAACTCATCTGTTACAAAGGGATTTCAATTTTTGAACTTATTTGAACTCCAGACTTTTTGTGTGTTCAAAATGCACTATTCAAAGCCACATCATCAATTTTCAACCCTTTCTGACTTCATTTGTTATTTTTCATGCATTTACTTA
>NW_025307024.1:0-732 GCF_018294505.1 Triticum aestivum
AAACTCAGGAGTTCAAATAAGTTTTAAAAAATGAAATCCCTTTGTAACAGACGAGTTTCCGTATGAAATCCTGATACTTTGCAAGAGATTGTCCGTTTTGTACACGAAGTGCATCCAGTTTTTGCCGTAACCCTCTCAACTTTCTTGCACATGCTATGTGGATAAAATGATGATACCATGCCAACTTTCAACCTTTTCAGAGTTCATTTGAAATGCTTTTCAATTTTATGGTCTTATAGCTCAAAATAATTAGTAAATGCATGAAAATAACAAATGAAGTCAGAAAGGATTGAAAAATGATGATGTGGCTTTGAGTGGTGAATTTTGAACACACAAAAAGTCAGGAGTTCAAATAAGTTTTAAAAATGAAATCCCTTTGTAACAGACGAGTTTCCGTATAAAATCCTGATACTTTGAAAGAGATTGTCCGTTTTGTAGACGAAGTGCATCCAGTTTTTGCCGTAACCCTCTCAACTTTCTTGCAGATGCTATGTGGATGAAATGATGATACCATGCCAACTTTCAACCTTTTAAGAGTTCATTTCAAATGCTTTCCAATTTTATGGTCTTATAGCTCAAAATAATTAGTAAATGCATGAAAAATAACAAATGAAGTCAGAAAGGATTGAAAAATGATGATGTGGCTTTGAATGGTGCATTTTGAACACACAAGAAGTCAGGGGTTCAAATAAGTTTAAAAAAATGAAATCCCTTTGTAACAGACGAGTTTCC
>NW_025307025.1:0-732 GCF_018294505.1 Triticum aestivum
TTCAACTCTAGTATAAAATATTTTGTACTAGGCTATAGAGCTAGTTCAACTCTAGTGTAAAATTATTTGTACAAGCTCATAGAGCTAGTTCAACTCTTGTGTAAAATTATTTGTACTAGGCTATAGATCTAGTTCAACTCTAGTGTAAATATATTTGAACTAGCTTATAGAGCTTGTTCAACTCTAGTGTAAAATATTTTGTACTAGGCTATAGAGCTAGTTCAACTCTAGTGTAAAATTATTTGAACTAGCTTATGGAGCTAGTTCAACTCTAGTCTAAAATTATCTGTACTAGGCTATAGAGCTAGTTCAAATCTAGAGTAAAATTATTTGAACTAGCTTATAGAGCTAGTTCAACTCTAGTGTAAAATTATTTGTACTAGGCTATAGAGCTAGTTCAACTCTAGTGTAAATATATTTGAACTAGCTTATAGAGCTTGTTCAACTCTAGTATAAAATATTTTGTACTAGGCTATAGAGCTAGTTCAACTCTAGTGTAAATATATTTGAACTAGCTTATAGAGCTAGTTCAACTCTACTGTAAAATTATTTGTACTAGCCTATAGAGCTAGTTCAACTCTAGTGTAAAATTATTTGAACTAGCTTATAGGGCTAGTTAAACTCTAGTGTAAAATTATTTGTACTAGGCTATAGATCTAGTTCAACTCTAGTGTAAATATATTTGAACTAGCTTATAGATCTTGTCAACTCTAGTGTAAAATATTTTGTACT
>NW_025307026.1:0-732 GCF_018294505.1 Triticum aestivum
GCTTTGAATGGTGCATTTTGAACACACACAAAGTCAGGAGTTCAAATAAGTTTTAAAAATGAAATCCCTTTGTAACAGACGAGTTTCCGGATGAAATCCTAATACTTTGAAAGAGATTGTCCGTTTTGTACACGAAGTGCATCCAGTTTTTGCCGTAACCCTCTCAACTTTCTTGCACATGCTATGTGGATGAAATGATGATATCATGCCAACTTTCAACCTTTTCGGAGTTCATTTGAAATGCTTTTCAATTTTAGGGCCTTATAGCTCAAAATAATTAGTAAATGCATGAAAAATAACAAATGAAGTCAGAAAGTATTGAAAAATGATGATGTGGCTTTGAATGGTGCATTTTGAACACACACAAAGTCAGGAGTTCAAATAAGTTTTAAAAAATGAAATCCCTTTGTAACAGACGAGTTTTCGGATGAAATCCTGATACTTTGAAAGAGATTGTCCGTTTTGTACACGAAGTGCATCCAGTTTTTGCCGTAACCCTCTCAACTTTCTTGCACATGCTATGTGGATGAAATGATGATATCATGCCAACTTTCAACCTTTTCAGAGTTCATTTGAAATGCTTTTCAATTTTAGGGTCTTATAGCTCAAAATAATTAGTAAATGCATGTAAAATAACAAATGAAGTCAGAAAGTATTGAAAAATGATGATGTGGCTTTGAATGGTGCATTTTGAACACACACAAAGTCAGGAGTTCAAATAAGTTTTAAAAA
>NW_025307027.1:0-732 GCF_018294505.1 Triticum aestivum
AGGGTTCGTTAATCACGGAAATTACTCCGGGACCCTGAAAGAGTGAGTAATAGTCCATGAAACGGGCCAGAATCGGCCAAAACTATGAGTGTTGATGACCGACACGTAAGCGCACCTTGGGGTTCAACAAGCATGGAAATCACTTCGGGACCCCAAAACGGTGAGTAATAGTCCACGAAACGGGTCAGAATCGACAAAAACTGCGAGTCTTGATGACCGACACGTAAACGCACCCCAGGGTTTGTTAATCATGGAAATCACTCCGGGACCCCAAAACAGTTAGTAATAGTCCATGAAACGGGCCAGAATCGGCCGAAACTGTCAGTGTTGATGACCGACAAGTAAGCGCACCTTGGGGTTCAACAAGCAGGAAAATCACTTCGGGACCCCAAAATATTAAGTAATAGTCCATGAAACGGGTCAGAATCGTTAAAAACCGCGAGTGTTGATGACCGACACGTAAATGCACCCCGGGGTTTGTTAATCGTGGAAGTCACTCTGGGACCCCAAAATAGTGAGTAATAGTCCAGAAACAGGCCAGAATCGTCAAAAACTGTCAGTGTTGATGACCAACACGTAAGCGCATCTTGTTTTTCAACAAGCATGGAAATCACTTCGGGACCCCAAAACAGTGAGTAATAGTCCACGAAACGGGTCAAAATCAACAAAAACCGCGAGTGTTGATGACCGACACGTAAACGCACCCCAGGGTTCGTTAATCATGGAAATCAC
>NW_025307028.1:0-732 GCF_018294505.1 Triticum aestivum
ACCCGCGTTATGCTAAGACAGGGTGGCAGTGGTGTCACGTGCTCGTCTCGGCGTCCGTCGTGGCTACCGCGACGACGTCCGCCTCGACTCGCGTTACGCTAAGACAAGGTGGCAGTGGTGTCACGTGCTCGTCTCGGCGTCCATCGTCGCTACCGCGACGACGACCGCCTCGACTCGCGTAACCCTAAGATAGCTTACTGAAGTAAATTGATCTAATGCTTTTCGGTTAATGCTATCCAGAAATAAAATTTAGTTAAACAAAAAATAGCTTACTGAAGTAAATTGATCTAATGCTTTTCGGTTGAATCGACATTAAATTGATCTACTACGAACAAGTTTTAAATTAATAAGAAAATCTAAAAAGCAAGAACATATTTATAGAAATGAACAACTTTTGAATTTGTGAATTTTTTTAGGAAAACAAGAACATTTTTTAAAACACGAACATTTTTTGAAATGAACAACATTTTCTGAAATTTCTACCAAAATTTTAAAACACCAACATTTTTACGTCGTCGCTACTGCGACGACGTCCGCCTCGACTCGCGTAACCCTAAGATAGACAGGGTGGCCGTGGTGTCGCGTGCTCGTCTCGGCGTCCGTCGTTGCTACCGCGACGACGTCCGCCTCGACTCGCGTTACGCTAAGACAGGGTGGCAGTGGTGCCACGTGCTCGTCTCGGCGTCCGTCGTCGCTACCGCGACGACGTCCGCCTCGACTCACGTTACGCTA
>NW_025307029.1:0-732 GCF_018294505.1 Triticum aestivum
TGTACAAAACGGACAATCTCTTTCGAAGTATCAGCGTTTCATACTGTTACAAAGGGATTTCATTTTCTTGAACTTATTTGAACTCCATAGTTATTCTGTTTTCAAAATGCACCATTCAAGGCCACATCATCAATTTACAACTCTTTCTGACTACATTTGTTATTTTTCATGCATTTACTGATTATTTCTAGCTATAAGACTATGAAATTGAAAAGCATTTAAAATGAACTCTGAAAAGGTTCCAAGTTGACAGGGTAGCATGATTTCATCCACATAGCATGTGCGAGAACGTAGAGAGGGTTACGGCAAAAACTGGATACGCTTCGTGTACAAAACGGACAATCTCTTTCGAAGTATTAGGGTTTCATACGAAAACTCGTCTATTACAAAGGGATTTCATTTTTTGAACTTATTTGAACTCCGTAGATTTTCTGTGTTCAAAATGCACCATTCAAAGCCACATCATCAATTTACAACCCTTTCTGACTTCATTTGTTATTTTCATGCATTTACTGATTATTTTGAGCTATAAGACAATGACATTGAAAAGCATTTAAAATGAACTCTGAAAAGGTTCCAAGTTTGCATGGTATCATCATTTCACCCACATAGCATGTGCGAGAACGTAGAGAGGGTTACGGCAAAAACTGGATGCACTTCGTGTACAAAACGGACAATCTCTTTCGAAGTATCAGGGTTTCATACGGAAACTCGTCTGTTACAAAGGGATTT
>NW_025307030.1:0-732 GCF_018294505.1 Triticum aestivum
ACCCGTTTCATGGACTATTACTCACCGTTTTGGGGTCCCGGAGCGATTTTCTTGGTTGATGAACCCCAAGGTGCGCTTATGTGCATGACATTAACACTCGCCGTTTTGGCCTATTCTGTCCTCTTTTGTGGCCTACTAGCCACCGTTTTCGGGTCCCGGGCGATTTTTATAGTTGCTAAACCCCTAGGTGCGCTTACGTATCATTCATCAACACTCACCGTTTTGGCCGATTCTGACCCGTTTCATGGACTATTACTCATCTTTTTGAGGTAAGCAGCAATTTCTACGGTTACTGAACCCCGAGGTGCGCTTACGTGTATGTCATTAACACTCGCTATTTTGGCCGATTGTAGCCTGTTTCGTGGACTATTACTCACCATTTTGGGGTCTCGGAGCGATTTTTATGGTTGCTGAAGCCCAAGGTGTGCTTACGTGTCGTTCTTCAACACTCGCAATTTTGGACGATTTTGTCCTATTTCATGGGCTATTACACATCGATTTGGGGTTTCGGAGCGATTTTCATTGTTACTGAACCCCAATCTGCGCTTACGTGCAGGTTATTAACACTCGCAGTTTTGCCCGATTCTGGCCCGATTCGTGGATTATTACTCACCGTTATGGTGTCCCGAAGCGATTTACTTGGCTGATGTACCCCAAGGTGCGCTTACGTGCATGACATTAACACACACCGTTTTGGCCGATTCTCGCCCGTTTCATGGACTATTACTCACC
>NW_025307031.1:0-732 GCF_018294505.1 Triticum aestivum
CTCACCATTTTGGGGTCCCGAAGCGATTTCCATAGTTGTTGAACCCCAAGGTGCGCTTATGTGTCGGTCATCAATACTCACAGTTTTAGCCGATTCTGGCCTGCTTCTTGGACTATAACTCACTATTTTGGGCTCCTAGTGTGATTTCAACGATTGACGAACCCCGTGGTGCGTTTACATGTCGGTCATCAACACTCTCAGTTTTGGCCGATTCTGGCCTGTTTAATGGACTATTACACACCATTTTGGGGTCCCGGAGCGATTTCCATAGTTGTTCAACCCCAAGGTACGTTTACGTGTCGGTCATCAATACTCAATGTTTTAGCCGATTCTGGCCAGCTTCTTGGAGTATTACTCACTGTTTTGGGGTCCCGGAGTGATTTCAACGATTGATGAACCCCGTGGTGCGTTTACGTGTCGGTCATCAGCACTCGCGGTTTTGGCCGATTCTTGCCCATTTCATGGACTATTACTCACCATTTTGGGGTCCCGAAGCGATTTCCATAGTTGTTGAACCCCAAGGTGCGTTTACGTGTCGGTCATCAATACTCACAGTTTTAGCCGATTCTGGCCTGCTTCTTGGACAATAACTCACTATTTTGGGCTCCTAGTGTGATTTCAACGATTGACGAACCCCGTGGTGCGTTTACGTGTCGGTCATCAACACTCGCGGTTTTGGCCGATTCTGGCCTGTTTAATGGACTATTACACACCATTTTGGGGTCCCGGAGC
>NW_025307032.1:0-731 GCF_018294505.1 Triticum aestivum
CTAATGGCACTAACAGAAAGTTTATAATTTTTCTAAAACTAAAAGCAAAAAGAATTAAAAAAATAAAGCAAAAAACAAAAGGAAATAAATAATGCAGAAAACAAAACAAAAAACTGGAAAAAAAATAGGGCTCACCCCTATAATATTTGTTATGACTAACTAAAATTACCAAATTGAGTATAATGATAAAACACAGTAATATTAAATAGCAGGAAAAAGATTGACTCAAAAATCAATTTTCATAGTAAAGTTATTCATAAACTAGTGATTCACACAAATTTTAAAAAAATCAAATTTAAACTATTCAAATTTTAAAACTAATGGCACTAACAGAAAGTTTATAATTTTTGTGACCTAAAATAAAAAAGAAAACACTACAAAACTATAAGTATTTAGTTCTAAGTAGAAACAAAAAAACAAAAAAGTGCCACCTACTGGGCCCCCACGGCCTGAATACAACTAGAAACCCTACCATGGGCCAGGATTCAGGCCCGCGGGAGGCCCAGTAGGCCCACAGGCACAGATTGCAGTGTTAGGCCCGAAAGCCTGCTTTAGAGAGGAGCTCGAGAGGGAAGGCGCACCGCACCTTATAAACAGGTGCGCCTCCCTCTCAACTAGCGAGGTGGGACTAAATATTTGGGTTCGGGGCAGCACAGGCCTTTGGTCCCGGTTGGTGGCACCAACCGGGACTAAAGGGGGGCATTAGTCCCGGTTGGTGCTACGACCCGGGA
>NW_025307033.1:0-731 GCF_018294505.1 Triticum aestivum
ATGAGAAATAACAAATGAAGTCAGAAAGGATTGAAAAATGATGATGTGGCTTTGAATGGTGCATTTTGAACACACAAAAAGTCAGGAGTTCAAATAAGTTTTAAAAAATGAAATCCCTTTGTAACAGACGAGTTTCCGGATGAAATCCTGATACTTTGAAAGAGATTGTCCGTTTTGTACACGAAATGCATCCAGTTTTTGCCGTAACCCTCTCAACTTTCTTGCACATGCTATGTGGATGAAATGATGATATCATGCCAACTTTCAACCTTTTCAGAGTTCATTTTAAATGCTTTTCAATTTTAGGGACTTATAACTCAAAATAATTAGTAAATGCATGAGAAATAACAACTGAAGTCAGAAAGGATTGAAAAATGATGATGTGGCTTTGAATGGTGCATTTTGAACACACAAAAAGTCAGGAGTTCAAATAAGTTTAAAAAAATGAAATCCCTTTGTAACAGACGAGTTTCCGTATGAAATCCTGATACTTTGAAAGAGATTGTCCGTTTTGTACACGAAGTGCATCCAGTTTTTGCCGTAACCCTCTCAACTTTCTTGCACATGCTATGTGGATGAAATGATGATATCATGCCAACTTTCAACATTTTCACAGTTCATTTGAAATGCTTTTCAATTTTAGGGTCTTATAGCTCAAAATAATTAGTAAATGCATGAAAAATAACAAATGAAGTCAGAAAGGATTGACAAATGATGATGTGGCTTTGAAA
>NW_025307034.1:0-731 GCF_018294505.1 Triticum aestivum
CTCTTTTTTTTTTGCGCTGCTTTTTTTTTGCTCTTTTTTTTTGCGCTGCTTTTTTTTGGCGAAAAATCACTATAATGGCGAGTGTCTCAAAACTCTACTTAGCTCAAACTGACAGGATGGGCACGAAATTTTTTCGACCAATTTTTTTTTTTTGACTGCCCGGACCCAAAAACTGGAAACGGGTCAAAAAAACTTCCTATAATGGCACCTGTCTCAAAACACTCAGAAACACCTAAAAATAGGATAGCCAGAAATTTTTTCGAAAAATGCGATTTCGAAAAATTTTGGGCCTAAACGGAGCGTGGCTACCCGACTCCGGCAAGGAAACACGAATCGGAATCTAGATGGATCTCGAAAACAAACCTAATATGCAAGGAACTCGGATTGGTGGTGGATATATGGTGGTGGTATATGGCAGCGGTGGTGGTAGCGGTGGTAGTATATGGATATGGATCGGTGGTGGTATATGGATACGGATTCGGAGCGGTGGCGGATAAGCGGTGGTGGTAGATGGCAGGGGCGATGATGATGGTGCGGCGGCGGCGTGACAACTTATGACCAGAACTCGAAACTCTAAAAGACTAGACTCTAAGACCAGCAACTAGACACGACGATGCAACCGCAAATTCAACAAAGCAAAACCCTAAAAAGATTATGCAAAGGCTCAGATTGGTTCGGATATGATGAACTAACCCTAATTTTTTTTTGTGGCTTTTTCGTGGACTGTAGGT
>NW_025307035.1:0-731 GCF_018294505.1 Triticum aestivum
TTCCTTGTACTACCACATGTTTTCCGCAAGGAATATGGTTTAGTAAGTTGCAAACCACTTTCATGGTACACACCAAAGAGGAGAGGCCGTGATGATGGTTCCATGGCCCTGGATTAAAGCCAGTCATCCGGTCAGGGGGCATGGGTGTTTCCGGTTGGGACCGAGAGGGGGGCACCCCTTAGAGCGCGCGTATATAAATTTGATCCCATGCTATTCGAGATTGTGATCTCCCCGTCTCAAAAGTTTTTCTTGGACGATGACTAGGGTGATTCCTAGCATCGAGAGGTAGGATGGGTGTGTACCGGTTAGCTGTGTTTTCTTCCGAAATACCGTAAACGGAACTAGTCCTTCGTGACTACGGAAATCCGTTGACTGTGGGAAAGATTTTGTACAAACTCTGCAGAGTCATATATTCCTCAAAATCATCTCTTCCATGTCAAGTTTCGTTCCATCTTATCCTAATCGATTGTCAGTTTTGATGACAGAGACTCCGGTGAATCGCATGAGTGCTAAGTCCGGTTGAATGATTATCCCTGTGGATGGACTAACCCGTTTATTCTCATGGATTGAATGTTTATTATGAGTATTATTTACTGATGAACTTTTAAAGCCCTTTCTGCGATGTCGCTCAGACGTCCGACTGTGGCATTTCTTTTAAAGCCCTTTATGTGATGTCGCTCAGACGTCCGACTGTGGCATTTCTTTTAAAGCCCTTTATGTGATGTCGCTCA
>NW_025307036.1:0-731 GCF_018294505.1 Triticum aestivum
TGGACTATTACTCACTATTTTGGGGTCCCGGAGTGATTTCCATGATTAACGAACCCTGGGGTGCGTTTATGTTTTGGTCATCAACACTTACGGTTTTGGCCGATTCTGACCCGTTTCGTGTACTATTACTCGCCGGTTTTGGGCCGCAAAGCGATTTCCATAGTTGTTGAACGCCAAGGTGCGCTTATGTGTTGGTCATCAACGCTCATAGTTTTGGCCGATTCTAGCCCGTTTCCTGGACTATTACTCACTGTTTTGGGGTCCCGGAGTGATTTACACGATTAATGAACCCTGGGGTGCGTTTAAGTTTCGGTCAGCAACACTCGCTGTTTTGGCAGATTCTGAGGCGTTTCGTGGACTATTACTCACCATTTTTGGGCCCCAAACAAATTTCCATAGTTGTTGAACCCCAAGGCGCACTTACGTGTAGGTCATCAACACTCACAGATTTGGCCGATTCTAGCCCGTTTCGTGGACTATTACTCACTATTTTGGGCCCTGGAGTGATTTCCACGATTACGAACCCTGGGGTGCGTTTACGTTTCGGTCATCAACACTCACTGTTTTGGCAGATTCTGAGCCGTTTCGTGGACTATTACTCACTGTTTTGGGGTCCCGGAGAGGTTTCCACGATTAACGAACCCTGGGGTGCGTTTACAATTCGGTCATCAACACTCGCGGTTTTGGCTGATTCTGACCCGTTTCATGGACTACTACTCACCGTTTTGGGG
>NW_025307037.1:0-731 GCF_018294505.1 Triticum aestivum
GAAAACAAAAAAACTAAAAAAGTGTTTTCAAATTTGAAAACTAATGGCATTAACAAAAAGTTTATAATTTTTTGAAACTAAAAGCATAAAGAATTAAAAAATAAAGCAAAAAACAAAAGAAAATAAATAAAGCAACAAAAAAACAAAAAAAAATGCCACCTACTGGGCCACCACGGCCTGAATACGACTAGAAACTCTACCATGGGCCAGGATTCAGGCCCGCAGTAGGCCCAGTAGGCCCACAGGCATTGCAGTGACAGATTAGGCCCGAAAGCCTGCAGTTGAGAGGAGCTCGGGAGGGTGGGCGCAGCAGCGCTTATAAACCACTCCCGAGCCGTCTCAACTAGCGAGGTGGGACTAAACTTTTGGGCGCGGGGCAGCACAAGGCCATTGGTCCCGGTTGGTGGCACCAACCGGGACTAAAGGGGGCATTGGTCACGGTTCGTAGCACCAAAGGGCGGGAAGCGGCAGCCTTTGGTCCCGGTTGGTGGCACCAACCGGGACTAAAGGTGGCATTGGTCCCGATTGGTGCCACGAACCGGGACCAATACTCTGTGTATATAAGCAGGACTTAGGAAATTTTCAGTTTCTCATCGACCATTTGCCCCCGACGCCGCCAGGCTACCCGTGCTCGCCATCGTCGTCACCCCGCGCCCCTGCCCCGTGCTCGCGATCGCCGCCCGCTCCTCGTCACCGTCGTCCTGCCCCTGCCCCGTCCCGCCCCCACGCGC
>NW_025307038.1:0-731 GCF_018294505.1 Triticum aestivum
AAACAGCACGTAAATGTTCCAAATGTTCTTCCAAAGATCTGCTATAAATCAGTATGTCATCAAAGTAAACTACCACAAATCGTCCAATGAAAGCACGTAAAACTTCGTTCATTAATCTCATGAAAGTACTAGGTGCATTAGTTAACCCAAAAGGCATGACTAACCACTCATATAATCCAAACTTAGTTTTAAATGCTGTTTTCCATTCATCTCCCAATTTCATACGAATTTGATGGTAGCCACTACGCAAATCAACTTTGGAGAATATTGTAGAACCACTCAATTCATCAAGCATATCATCTAGCCTAGGAATAGGATGACGATAACGAATAGTAATATTATTAATGCCTCTACAATCAACACACATACGTGATGTACCATCCTTTTTCGGCACTAGAATAATAGGAACAGCACAAGGACTAAGGGATTCGCGTATATAACCTTTGTCGAGAAGCTCTTGTACTTGGCGCATAATTTTTTTTTCGCTCTTTTTTTTTGCGCTCTTTTTTTTTGCGCTGCTTTTTTTTTTGCGGAAAATCACTATAATGGCGAGTGTCTCAAAACTCTTCTTAGCTCAAACTGACAGGATGGGCACGAAATTTTTTTTTGACCAATTTTTTTTTTTGACTGCCCGGACCCAAAAACTGGAAACGGGTCAAAAAAACTTCCTATAATGGCACCTGTCTCAAAACACTCAGAAACACCTAAAAATAGGATAGCCAGAAAATTTT
>NW_025307039.1:0-731 GCF_018294505.1 Triticum aestivum
CAGCACTTGGATTGACTGTAGCGAGTGCCATGAAACAAGCGTCCGAGATGGGTTTGACTCTTCGTGCCTTCTTAGGCCTTGAGGATGCGCCAGTATGTGAGATAGCATTACAATATGTGCGGAATGGGCCTCTCGTCGAGCCTGCACGGGAAAAGAGTCTACCACCACAAATGCGAAATCTGCTACGTTGGTACAAGCAATTCATAACATGGGCCGACAAAGAATATGTTTATGCGGATGTTACAGATGAGCATCACACCAAACGGTACTCTGTATAAGTTCATATGAGTGAATTGTTCCAGCTGTTCAATCTGCGCGACCTCGACAAATCTATGCTGAGTTGCTACGTTCTGTAAGTGATTTATTTCTACCTCATCTCGTTCTTCATTGCCTGCACTATATATATATATATGGTCCTAACTATATTGTTGCGTACGCTATTATGCAGATTGAAGATTTGGGAATGCAAAATAAGAAACATCCATGATGTTGGGTTCATTGACCCACATATCGTTAATGGACATGTGTTACAACATCACCCCGAAGACGTGGAGAAAGACTTGTACAAGTTTCTTAGAAAGCATCAACTCAAAAGTCATATTCTATTTCCTTACCATTTTGGGTGAGTGTTTCTCTCTTGTGCCCATTCTCTTTTGTTTACTCCATGCATGGTATGTCTAATCGATGAGTTATGCATGACTGTGCATGTAACGTGTCCGCAGGTTCCACTG
>NW_025307040.1:0-731 GCF_018294505.1 Triticum aestivum
AAAATGCACCATTCAAAGCCACATCATCAATTCTCAACCCTTTCTGACTTCATTTGTTATTTTTTCATGCATTTACTGAATATTTTGAGCTATAAGACCCTGAAATTGAAAAGCATTTCAAATGAACTCTGAAAAGGTTGAAAGTTGGCATGGTATCATCATTTGACCCACACAGCATGTGCAAGAAAGTAGAGAGGGTTACGGCAAAAACTGGATGCACTTCGTGTACAAAACGGACAATCTCTTTCGAAGTATCAGGGTTTCTACGGATCCTTGTCTGTCACCAAGGGATTTCAATTTTTTTGAACTTATTTGAACTCCATAGTTTTTCTGTGCTCAAAATGCACGATTCAAAGCCACATCATAAATGTTCAACCCTTTCTGACTTCATTTGTAATTTTTCATGCATTTACAGGTTATTTTGAGCTATAAGACCCTGAAATTGAAAAGCATTTCAAATGAACTCTGAAAAGGTTGAAAGTTGGCATGGTATCATCATTTGACCCACATAGCATGTGCAAGAAAATAGAAAGGGTTACGGCAAAAACTGGATGCACTTCGTGTAGAAAACGGACAATCTCTTTCGAAGTATCAGGGTTTCATACAGAAACTTGTCTGTTACAAAGGGATTTCAATTTTTTTGAACTTATTTGAACTCCATAGTTTTTCTGTGCTCAAAATGCACCATTCAAAGCCACATCATCAATTTTCAACACTTTCTGACTTCATTT
>NW_025307041.1:0-731 GCF_018294505.1 Triticum aestivum
AATCACTCCGGGACCCCAAAACAGTGAGTAATAGTCCACGAAACGTGCCAGAATCGGCAAAAGCTGTGAGTGTTGATGACCGACACGTAAGCGCACCTTGGGGTTCAACAACTATGAAACCGGTTTGGGGCCCCAAAACGGTGAGTAATAGTCCATGAAACGGGTCAGAATCGACCAAAACCGCGAGTGTTGATGACCAAATCGTAAACGCACCCCAGGGTTCGTTAATCGTGGAAACCTCTCCGGGACCCCAAAATAGTGAGTAATAGTCCACGAAATGGGCCAGAATTGGCCAAATCTGTGAGTGTTGATGACCGACACGTAAGCGCAACTTGGGGTTCAACAACTATGGAAATTCGTTTGGGGCCCAAAAATGGTGAGTAATAGTCCACAAAACGGGTCAGAATCGGCCAAAACCGCTAGTGTTGATGACCAAAAGATAAACGCACCCCAGGGTTCGTGTTAATCGTGGAAATCACTCCGGGACCCCAGAACAGTGAGTAATAGTCCACGAAACAGGCCAGAATCGGCCAAAACCGTGAGTGTTGATGACCGAAACGTAAACGGACCCCAGGGTTCGTTAATCATGGAAATCACTACGGGACCCCAAAACAGTGAGTAATAGTACACGAAACGTGCCAGAATCGGCAAAAAATGTGAGTGTTGATGACCGACACGTAAGCGCACCTTGGGTTCAACAACTACGAAACCGGTTTGGGGCCCCAAAACGG
>NW_025307042.1:0-731 GCF_018294505.1 Triticum aestivum
TCAGAAAGGATTGAAAAATGATGATGTGGCTTTGAATGGTGCATTTTCAACACACAAAAAGTCAGGAGTTCAAATAAGTTTTAAAAAATGAAATCCCTTTGTAACAGACGAGTTTCCGTATGAAATCCTGATACTTTGAAAGAGATTTTCCGTTTTGTACACGAAGTGCATCCAGTTTTTGCCGTAACCCTCCCAACTTTCTTGCACATGCTATGTGGATGAAATGATGATACCATGCCACCTTTCAACCTTTTCAGAATTCATTTGAAATGCTTTTCAATTTTAGGGTCTTATAGCTCAAAATAATTAGTAAATGCATGAAAAATAACATATATAGTCAGAAAGGATTGAAAAATGATGATGTGGCTTTGAATGGTGCATTTTGAACACACAAAAATTCAAGAGTTCAAATAAGTTTTACAAAATGAAATCCCTTTGTAACAGACGAGTTTCCGTATGAAATCCTGATACTTTGAAAGAGATTGTCCGTTTTGTACACGAAGTGCATCCAGTTTTTGCCGTCACCCTCCCAACTTTCTTGCACATGCTATGTGGATGAAATGATGATACGATGCCAACTTTCAACCTTTTCAGAGTTCATTTGAAATGCTTTTCAATTTTAGGGTCTTATAGCTCAAATAGTTAGTAAATGCATGAAAAATAACAAATGAAGTCAGAAAGGATTGAAAAACGATGATGTGGCTTTGAATGGTGCATTTTGAACACACAAA
>NW_025307043.1:0-731 GCF_018294505.1 Triticum aestivum
CATTTGAAATGCTTTTCAATTTTAGGGTCTTATAGCTCAAAATAATTAGTAAATGCATGAAAAATAACAAATGAAGTCAGAAAGGATTGAAAAATTATGATGTGGCTTTGAATGGTGCATTTTGAACACACAAAAAGTCAGGAGTTCAAATAAGTTTTCAAAAATGAAATCCCTTTGTAACAGACGAGTTTCCGGATGAAATCCTGATACTTTGAAAGAGATTGTCCGTTTTGTACACGAAATGCATCCAGTTTTTGCCGTAACCCTCTCAACTTTCTTGCACATGCTATGTGGATGAAATGATGATATCATGTCAACTTTCAACCTTTTCAGAGTTCATTTGAAATGCTTTTCAATTTTAGTGTCTTATAGCTCAAAATAATTAGTAAATGCATGAAAAATAACAAATGAAGTCAGAAATGATTGAAAAATGATGATGTGGCTTTGAATGGTGCATTTTGAACACACAAAAAGTCAGGAGTTCAAATAAGTTTTAAAAAATGAAATCCCTTTGTAACAGACGAGTTTCCGGATGAAATCCTGATACTTTGAAAGAGATTGTCCGTTTTGTACACGAAGTGCATCCAGTTTTTGCCGTAACCCTCTCAACTTTCTTGCACATGCTATGTGGATGAAATGATGATATCATGCCAACTTTCAACCTTTTCAGAGTTCATTTGAAATGCTTTTCAATTTTAGGGTCTTATAGCTCAAAATAATTAGTAAATGCA
>NW_025307044.1:0-731 GCF_018294505.1 Triticum aestivum
CCAACAAAATCACGGCGCGGCACGTAAACAAGGGAAAAGCACACTCTGAATTTTTTTTTCGCTCTTTTTTTTTTGCGCTCTTTTTTTTGCGCTGTTTTTTTTTTGCGAAAAAGCACTATAATGGCGAGTGTCTCAAAACTCTTCCTAGCTCAAACTGACAGGATGGGCACGAAATTTTTCGACCAATTTTTTTTTTTCGACTGCCCGGACCCAAAAACTGGAAACGGGTCAAAAAAAACTTCCTATAATGGCACCTGTCTCAAAACACTCAGAAACACCTAAAAATAGGATAGCCAGAAAATTTTTTGAGAAATGCGTTTTCGAAAAATTTTGGGCCTAAACGGAGCGTGGCTACCCGACTCTTTTTTTTTCCGAAACCTACTCCGGCAAGGAAACACGAATCGGAATCTAGATGGATCCCGAAAACAAACCTAATAAGCAAGGAACTCGGATTGGTGGTGGATATATGGTGGTGGTATATGGCAGCGGTGGTGGTAGCGGTGGTAGTATATGGATATGGATCGGTGGTGGTATATGGGCACGGATTGGTGGTGGTATATGGATACGAATTCGGAGCGGTGGTGGTAGATGGCAGGGGCGATGATGATGGTGCGGCGGCGGCGTGACAACTTATGACCAGAACTCGAAACTCTAAAAGACTAGACTCTAAGACCAGCAACTAGACACGACGATGCAACCGCAAATTCAACAAAGCAAAACCCTAAAAAGAT
>NW_025307045.1:0-731 GCF_018294505.1 Triticum aestivum
ACACTAACAAAATCACGGCGCGGCACGTAAACAAGGGAAAAGCACACTCTGGAATTTTTTTTTTTGCGCTCTTTTTTTTTGCGCTCTTTTTTTTTTGCGCTGCTTTTTTTTTTGCGAAAAATCACTATAATGGCGAGTGTCTCAAAACTCTTCTTAGCTCAAACTGACAGGATGGGCACGAAATTTTTTTTTTGACCAATTTTTTTTTTTTGACTGCCCGGACCCAAAAACTGGAAACGGGTCAAAAAAAACTTCCTATAATGGCACCTGCCTCAAAACACTCAGAAACACCTAAAAATAGGATAGCCAGAAATTTTTTCGAAAAATGCGTTTTCGAAAAAATTTGGGCCTAAACGGAGCGTGGCTACCCGACTCTTTTTTTTTTCCGAAACCTACTCCGGCAAGGAAACTCGAATCGGGATCTAGATTGATCCCGAAAACAAACCTAATAAGCAAGGAACTTGGATAGAACGAGCAAGAATATGATAAAAGCAATCTGAATATTGCAAATATGTATGAAGTATTGATAAAGGTGGGGATCCGAAAGCGGTCTTGGTCTGGTCGTTGGACACAAACGAAGTACACGAAGTTGCGTTGGCTAACTTTTAACTAAACAAATCCCAAGGAAAAAGCTACTAGATGGATCTACTTATATAGGAGCAAGGGGTGGCGGCCAAGGAGGTGGGAGGACGTCCCAAGGCAGCCTAAAACTAAATCTAGGTCGTACAAGG
>NW_025307046.1:0-731 GCF_018294505.1 Triticum aestivum
CCACAACGCCGACGCTGGACCCGTGAATCGTGAGCACCCAGCTATGACTTACCGCACTCGTGCAAAATAATAAAACACGGTAAATATATTACTTACACGTGTGTTTTGTTTTGCAAGCGGCGCGAAAAAAATTAAAAAGGGAATGCAACACGAGGACTTCCCAGGAGGTCACCCATCCTAGTACTACTCTCGCCCAAGCACGCTTAACTTCGGAGTTCTGATGGGATCCGGTGCTTTAGTGCTGGTATGATCGCATCCAACATGTTACCCCGGTCTTCGTCCCATATCCTTGGCCCTCCCAGCTCCACTACAAAGACGATTGTACATTGCTTTGGCCGCTCCCTCTCAACTACGGAGACGAGTTTAACGCGGTTTCCACCCCTCCCTCTCAACCGCACCAGTGCACGCTTGCCGCGCCACAACGCCGACGCTGGACCCGTGAATCGTGAGCACCCAGCTATGACTTACCGCACTCGTGCAAAATAATAAAACACGGTAAATATATTACTTACACGTGCGTTTTGTTTTGCAAGCGGCGCGAAAAAAATTAAAAAGGGAATGCAACACGAGGACTTCCCAGGAGGTCACCCATCCTAGTACTACTCTCGCCCAAGCACGCTTAATTTCGGAGTTCTGATGGGATCCGGTGCTTTAGTGCTGGTATGATCGCATCCGACATGTTACCCCGGTCTTCGTCCCTTATCCTTGCCCCTCCCAGCTCCACTACAAAG
>NW_025307047.1:0-731 GCF_018294505.1 Triticum aestivum
GCCCGTGCCGGCCCCTTCCCCGACAAGCGCCGCCCCGGCCCGCCGTCGCCGTCGCCCGCGCCCCCTACCCCGAGCGCGTGCCCACTGCCCCGTCGCCATCCTCTCCTCCGACCCCGCGGTCCTCCTGGTCCGGCCGGCGCCCTCCCTAGCTAGCATTTTTTTGATATATATGCCATTTTTCCTTATATATGCTTGTTTTTTATATATATGTATATATGTTCTCTGTGTATATATATGTTGATGTATATATGCAATAGTTTTTTAGAAAAATTAGGATTTTTTTCTGTTCATAGATTTTTTTGGTGATATTAATTATTGTAAATATGCAAATGTTTGTATATTAATATGAACAATGAATTAGGCAATACTACTTCATGTATTTTTAAGAAGGAAGAAGAAGAAAAAGAATGAGAGGAAAAAGGAAATAAGAATAGGAAGAAAGGAGAACAAGAGGGGAGAGGAAGACGAGGAGAAATAAATAAGAAGAAGAAAAAAGTAGAAAAAGAAGAGGAGAAGAAGAAAGGAATAGAGGAGAAGAAGAGAAAAATAGAATATATATTCTATTTTCTCTTTTCTCCTCTATTCCTTTCTTCTTCTCCTCTTTTTTTTCTTCTTTTTTTTCTTCAACACGTGGGGGGGGGGTCGAGAACATCGGGCATTCATGAGAGAGGCGAGGAAGAAGGGGAAGATCAGAGGGAGAAGAAGAGGAGAGGAAGAAGAGGAAGTCTTCT
>NW_025307048.1:0-731 GCF_018294505.1 Triticum aestivum
GTGACAGGGGGGGTTAAACAGGATTAAATTAATCCTAATTAGGGATTAGTGGCGCTGGGGCCCACTGTCAGTGTCAGGGGGGGTTGACTAACAGTAGTTAGCGCTAATCTAACCACCTGGCCGACAGGGCCCACGCGTCAGTGACCCTGGGAGGTCAAACCCCAGGTCGGACAAGTCAAACCCCACCGGCGACTTGACGCCGGCGAGGTCCGAGACGGCGGCGAAAGTGCTTTTTGCCATTCCGGCAACCAAATGGACGGCGGAAGGCATCTACGTGTTGCTGAGGTTGAGCCGCGACTATTGGTGGTGGTGGTTGGGCTCGGGGTGGCCGGAGTTGACGGCGGCGAGCTCGGCTGCGGCGGCCGGAGTTCGGGTGCGGTCGGAATCGGCGTTGCAGGGCGTTAGAAGAGGTGTTGGTGCGTGCTACGTGCTCCTGGTGAGGTGTGGAGCACGATGGTGTGCTCGGTTGGGCGCTACGGCGACCGTGGCCACGACGGTGACATCGCCGGCGGCGTGGAGCTCTCGATCAAGGTGGGGCTAGGGCCTAGAGGTCGAAAGAGACCAGGGGAGAAGGGGGAAACGATCCGGGGGCTCACCGCGGTTGCAGTGGGCGTCGAAGCGGGCTCGGGGACGCGCCGGAGACGACGAATTCGACGGCGATGATGATCGGAGCCCGAAGAGGGAAACGGCGACGTGCGGCGATGCAGGGCTTCCGGGGAGCTGTGGAGCGG
>NW_025307049.1:0-731 GCF_018294505.1 Triticum aestivum
AGTTTAAAAAACACTGAAGCGCCCGTGTAACAGATGACTTCTCATCGGAAACCCTGAGACTCCGAAAGAGTTTGTCCAGTTTGTACACGAAATGCGTCCGGATATTGCCGTACTCTTTCGCACATGCTATGCGGGTGAAATGATGATACCTTGCCAAGTTTCAACATTTTCAGAGTTCATTTTGTAATGATTTTCAATTTCACGGTCATTTAGCTCTCTAAACAATTAGGTAAATGACCGAAAAAAAACAAATGATGTCAGAACATGTTGGAAATTGATGACGTCGCTTTGTATGATGCATACTGAACACAAAAGAAGTCCGGAGTTCAAATAAGTTTAAAAAACATTGAAGTGCCCGTGTAACAGATGAGTTCTCGTCCGAAACCCTTTTACTCTGAAAGAGTTTGTCCAATTTAAACACAAAGTGCGTCCAGTTTTTGCCGTGACCCTCTCTACTCTTTCGCACCTGCTATGCGGGTGAAATGATGATGCCATGCCAAGTTTCAACATTTTCAGAGTTCATTTTGTAGTGATTTTCAATTTCAGGTTCATTTAGCTCTCTAAATAATTAGGTAAATGACCGAAAAACAACAAATGATGTCAGAACATGTGGGAAATTGATGACGTCGCTTTGAATGCTGCATACTAAACACGAAAGAAGTCCGAAGTTCAAACAAGTTTAAAAAACATTGAAGTGCCCGTGTAACAGATGAGTTCTCGTCTGAAACCCT
>NW_025307050.1:0-731 GCF_018294505.1 Triticum aestivum
GGAGTGATTTCGACGATTGACGAACCCCGGGGTGCGTCATTGTGTCGGTCGTCAACACTCTCGTTTTTTATCGATTCTGACCCGTTTCGTGGACAATTACTCACCGTTTTGGGGTCCCATAGCGATTCCATAGTTGTTGAGCCCCAAGGTGCACTTACGTGTCGGTCATCAACACTCGCACTTTTGGCCGATTCTGGCCCGTTTAGTGGACTATTACTCACTGTTTGGGGTCCCGTAGTGATTTCCACGATTGACAAACCCCGGGGGTGCGACTACGTGTCGGTCCTCAAGACTCACGGTTTTTGTCGATTCTGACCCATTTCATGGACTATTAATCAACATTTTGGAGTCCCACAGCGATTTCCATGGTTGTCGAATCCCAGGAGTACTTACGTGTTGGTCGTCCACACTCGCAGTCTGGGCCGATTCTGACCCGTTTCTTGGACTATTACTCGGTTTTGGGGTCTCGAAGTGATTTGCATGATTGACGAACCCCGGGGTACGTCTACATGTGGGTCATCAACACTCTCGGTTTTTGTTGATTGTGACCCGTTTCATGGACTATTACTGACTGTTTTGGGGCCTGTAGCAATTTCCATAGTTGTTGAACCCCAAGGTGCATTTACGTGTCGGTCATCAACACTCGCGTTTTTGGCCGATTTTGACCCGTTTCGTGGACTATTACTCACCGTTTTGGGGTCCCATAGTGATTTCCATAGTTACTGAACCCC
>NW_025307051.1:0-731 GCF_018294505.1 Triticum aestivum
GGTGGTCTCGGGCGTTGCGAGCGCTCGGGGCTCGGCTGCTCGATGAAGTGGACAGCGGCGGAGCTCCTGGACACGGTGAGACGGCGTGGGGTGGTCGGAGGGCGCGGCTACGGCGAGGGGGTGGCGGCGATGGCGTCGGCCATGGCTGGGACGTGCGAGGGGAAGGAGCTGGAGAGGAGAGGGGGTGTCTGGGGGGTTCGGGGGAGAGAGAGAGGCCGATCCACGGCGTTAGCCGGGCGAGGGAGGCGGCGAGGCGGCGAGCAGCTGCGTGGCGAGCTGCGGTGCCGCTGCCGAGCACCTTGGCTGCCTGCCTGGCGAGCCAAGCAGCTCGCTGGAGCGGTGGCCGGGCTGGGCCGGCCAGGTGGGCTGGCTGGTGGGCCTGCGGTGGCGCCAGGTAGGTTTTCCCCCTTATTTTCTGTTTCTGTTTTTATTTAATATATCTGCAACTTTGTTGAATTTAATAAAATACCTAGGCAACTTCAAAAATCACCAAACTATTCCTGGCCCATAGTTGGATTATTTCCAACATGAAACATTTTAGTTTGGAGATATTTGAGCATTTAAATATTTTATATTATTTTAAATGCCCAAATTCAAATATTTATGATTTAATTCAAAAACCCTAGGATGGCCTAGGAAAATGTGCACCACTTTTGGCAGAGGTTCTGAACCAAGACAAAAATGATGGGCATTTTAGAAGGGCATTTCAGGTTCATTGAAAAATTATTTTA
>NW_025307052.1:0-731 GCF_018294505.1 Triticum aestivum
TTTCGCGACGTGGAGGTAGTCGTTGTTGGTGTTGTTGGAGAGGTGCGTTAGGTGCAGCGGGTGGTGGTGGTGGAAGACGCGCGAGCAATTCATTAAACTTGTTATCGAGCTTTGTTTCGAACGTCTTCTCAAGGCCAGTGATCTTCTCCATGGCCTCTTCAAAATTGTTCAGCACATCTTGCACCTCTTCAGTCATCATTTGCTGAAACTTATCATGAAGCTCCTTGTTCGATAAATTATCCCAGTCAATCTCGTCGGCTTGTGATCCTGGCATGGTTAGCAGCAATAGAAACACACAAGAATATGATCCTACAGACTACGAACAAGTGGTGGTTGTGGGTGTCACAAACTCGTCAAGCAAAACTCAAATTCTTACCAGTTCTTACCCAGCAGCAGGCGGTGATCGGCAACCGTTGTAGTCAAAACTCTCAAAGCTTGGATAGAGCGATTACCTGGGAGAGTCAAACGCATGACGTAGATGTATGTGGAGCTGGGAAGGCTTATAATATGGTAGCAAAAAAGGTCAGCAATAATCAATTCAGAGATGCAAAGTTGAATAAACGCTCAACGACGGTACTGTGCTGGTCCTAGGCTAGACTGTGCTAGAGACGCGAGCCTAGAACACCAACAAAATCACGGCGCGGCACGTAAACAAGGGAGGAGCACGCTCTGAATTTTTTTTCTCTTTTTTTTTGCACTTTTTTTCCTCTTTTTTTTTTGCTCCGCAACAA
>NW_025307053.1:0-731 GCF_018294505.1 Triticum aestivum
TTATTAGTAGGTAAAGATATTTTGGATTAAGATTGGAATTGCGCATATCTCTACTATTAAAGGAGAATCGAACGTCGTGATGGTTCGACCTCCCCTCGTACATATAAACTGTCTTCGCACCTAAAAAAACGGACCGTCTTCCCACCCTTCCACACACGAAAAAAGGAAAAGAAAAAAAAAGGTAAAACAACCCACGTCCCCGTATCCCACCTCCCACTCCTTTCCCCCAAATCCCTCGCTCTCGATTCCTCATGGTACGTGCGCATCAGACGACATAGGATGTGGGTGAAACATGCCTTTCCGTTCAATTGATTTTTCTCCCAGACCCAGATTATGTGTTGTCTTTGTGTTCCTTCTCTGCATGATGTCAAGTGACACGGCTGCTTCAACATGTAAGAGCATGGTCTTTTCTCCGCTTTAGTAACGTGTTCCTAAATAATTGCTTGTCAGACTTAACTACAGAGCAATATCATGTTTCCTTTCGGGTATATGTTTGTCATAAAACATTCGATGCCTCAAATTATGAATCAAGAATAGGTATTGTTAATTTGTTATATGCAAAATGGTGGCATCACCCAAATATCTTTGTCCTATAAATGACATGTGATCAACATTATTCTTGCAAACTGAGAAGCGGCTCATCAACATTATTCCACAAGGGCTTCTCCATGCTGCTACGCTCTCCTGTCGGTCTCTTCTTGCCTTCGCTCAAGCAGGCGCCGGCGCGGCTG
>NW_025307054.1:0-731 GCF_018294505.1 Triticum aestivum
TCATCTTGGAGCCTTCACCGGCACTCTGCCGAAGGGGGAATCGACCATGGAGGGACTCTACATAAACATCCTTGCCCCTCCGATGAGTTGTGAGAAGTTTACCACAGACCTATGGGTCCTGCTACCATCAGCCTTGACGCACAGATCGGGACCCCCTACCCGAGATCCGCCGGTTTTGACACCGACATTGGTGCTTTCATTGAGAGTTCCTCTGTGACGTCGCTGCAAGGCTCGATGGCTCCTTCAATCATCGTCAACGACATGGTCCAGGGTGAGACTTTCCTTCCCGAACAGATTTTCGTGTTCGGCAGCTTCGCGCTATGGGCCAACTCGCTTGGCCATCTGGAGCAGATCGATAGCTACGCCCCTGGCCATCAAATCAGGTTCCGAGACCTGAACTACACGGCGGACATCCGCGGAGACTTAATCTTCAACGGGTTCGGGCCCGCGCCAAGAGCACCGGACAGTCACGACGAGCATGGCCTGGACCTGCTGTCGGATAGCGCTTGGGATATCACACCTGCAGCAGCCCCGGACTCAGATCCGAAGCAGGCTGCGTCGCCTAGGGACGGAGGGATGGACCCCGCCCCGCAGGCCGTACCCTCATCGGCGGTGGAGCCGAACACAGGCCTCGCTTCTAAGGAAGCCTGTGATTCCGGACCCCCGAATTCGTATCCGGTTGTAGGATCCAGTCCACTCGTTCCCGAGCTCGTGGAGCCTGGTTGGGCTCC
>NW_025307055.1:0-731 GCF_018294505.1 Triticum aestivum
ATTGAAATGGACTTCGTGACTGGGTTTCCAAAGTCCAAGCGTGGCAATGATGCTATATTTGTCGTCATCGACAAGCTCACCAAAGTGGCTCATTTTCTGCCTATCAAAGAGTCGATCACTGCAGCTCAATTGGCGGAACTCTATACCTCTCGCATTGTCTCTCTGCACGGTATTCCTCAAGTGATATCTTCAGACCGTGGCAGCATCTTTACCTCCAAGTTTTGGGATTCTTTTCAGAAGGCCATGGGCACCAACATCCGCTTCAGCACAGCGTTCCATCCTCAAACAAGCGGTCAAGTCGAGCGTGTCAATCAGATTCTTGAAGATATGCTCAGGGCTTGTGTGATCTCCTTCGGCATGAAGTGGGAGGATTGTCTTCCTTATGCTGAATTCTCATACAACAACAGCTTTCAAGCAAGTTCGGGCAAGGCCCCCTTTGAAATTCTATATGGCAGGAAGTGCCGTACCCCTCTCAACTGGTCTGAAACCGGTGAACGTCAGCTGCTGGGTAATGACTTAATCATAGAAGCAGAAGAGATGTGCAAAGTCATTCGTGATAACCTCAAAGCAGCCCAGTCCCGCCAGAAGAGCTACTATGATAGTAAGCATCGTGATCTGGCTTTCGAGATTGGAGATCATGTTTACCTCCGCGTCTCTCCCATGAAAGGTACTCGTCGCTTCGGTATCAAAGGGAAGCTTGCCCCTAGATACGTGGGACCTTTCAAGATTGT
>NW_025307056.1:0-731 GCF_018294505.1 Triticum aestivum
CCGGCTGGCGTCCTCGCGCGCCCTGTCGCCTCCCAACCGCGCTCGTGCCTCCTGGCCGTCGTGGTTGCCGGCGCCCCGCTTCCTGGGTACTCCCCCGCTCCCGCCGGTGCTCCCCGTCGCTGGCCGCCGGTGCCCTGGCGCGCCCGTCCGCACTGGCGCCCCACCCCTGCCCCTGCCCCTCGCCCGTTAAGCCTGCTCCTGTGGCTTTTGTGCCACTGGCAGCAGGGGCCCTCTCCCCTGTTTTTTTATAAATAAATAAATAAATAAATATATTAAATAAATAAATGAATAATAACTAATATAATTAAAACATTAATTAATTAATTAATTAAGTAAATAATTAATTTAATTAATCCTGATTAATTAACCTAATGGCTAATTAACCTAATTAACTACTGTTAATTAAACTAAACTAGGGTAATTAGTTAACAGTCACTGACGAACGGGACCCACATGTCAGGGTTGACTCAGTCAACCCCTGTTGACTGCTGACGTCAGCATGACATCATGCTGACGTCATAAATACATTTTTTCGAATTAATTAAATAAATAATTAAATTCCAAAATTGTTAAAATCTTTTAAAAATCATATCTTTTAATCCGTAACTCGGATTAAAATATTTTCAACATGAAAGTTGCTCAGAACGACGAGACGATTCCGGATACGCAGTCCGTTCGTCCGCCACACCCCTCTAACCTATCGAACCCGCAACTTTCCCCCTCCGGCTCCT
>NW_025307057.1:0-731 GCF_018294505.1 Triticum aestivum
TACACCGACCTCGTCGAAACGGCTCAGCATGCGAGATCTGCCCGGGTCAAGCCTGTCATGAAGCGTGCCTTCGTGGGAGTTATCCATGGAGGGGAATCTGAGGATAGATCGGAATCTGGTGGTGATACCGTCATTTATTCCGGCGACGAGTCATCGACTGGAGAGACCGAGTCGTTATATCAGTTACAAGATGGCCGGATTGGGGGCTGTTCCGATGGCAATAGTATTCCGGACCCCTTTGATCTACCAAACCGGGTGGCGATCTTCATGGCCGGCACGCAACCAGCGCTCCACTCTTCAACCGCAGCGGCGATGATTTCCGGATCAGCAGCGGCGGCAGTGGCTGGGGCAGGAGGCCCTGTGCGGCCGCCAGCTCAGGTTCTATCTGATTTGTTTGACATGTTGGCAATGCTGATGGCGGAGGTTAACCCGGCGGATCAGGATGCACACAATGCGGAAATCGTGAAAGTGAAAGATCAGATCACCCAGGCAAAAGCCGACTTAGCAGCTGAGGATACCAGGATAGCCGTGGAGCGGGCCGCTTTGGATGCACAAGCTTACCAGATTATGCTGGATCAGAGTGCGTCGAACGAAGTCCTGAAGAGGAGGCACCGAACTCGCCTGCCGCCGGTTTATGACACTAGAAATCTCTTTAACACCCCAGGAGCAGGGACCAGTAATCCACCGGTGGTAAACCGGGCAGAGGCACCCGGAGCAGGGGTGCCGGTTCA
>NW_025307058.1:0-731 GCF_018294505.1 Triticum aestivum
TTGCATGTTAAATTTATGAGGTCCCAAGAAATTCTAATGCATGATATAGGCTCTAGGAACTTGTAGGAGTAGTTGCTACCAATCTTGTTTAGTTTTATTCACTTTTATTTTGAAGTTACTAAAAAATTCAGAAGTTTTCAGAAAATGTTAAGGAGGTTTTTGAAGGGCTCTTCTAGCCAAAGCTCTCAGGAAAAACAAGCCAAAGAGAAGGAAAAAGCCAAGTATAATCTTCCTCGCTTATCGGAAGTACAGTCGTGTGAATGGCCATGTGAGGATTTCTTGAAAGAAGCTGGAATTCATGAAGATTTTTTTTCTTTGATCGAGACTGCAGGCCTCACCGGTTTCATCAACGACCGAATCGATCAGTATCTCTTACTCACCAATACTTTCATGCAAAACTTTTATTATTATCCTAAGAAGTCACCGCCTGCAGTATCATTTCATTTATATGATGAATTCAAAGAAATTTCTTTACGTAATTTTTGCGCGGTATGTAGGATACCTTATGCGTGAGAATTAGAGGAACCCCATCGTGAAGATGTGGATGGCTTTGTTAAAACTATAGCTGTAGAGGAGCCAAACAAGGGCTCCGAGGCAAAAGTCTCTAGCATACACTTTCCTGTTTTACGCTACTTTGCCATATTTGCTAGTAGATGCTTGATTGGTCGTGGAAATAGTGGAAACCCGAGCGTTCCTGATATTATCATTCTTCAACATGCCTTGCTTGTAGA
>NW_025307059.1:0-731 GCF_018294505.1 Triticum aestivum
TGATATGGAGGTCGATGTGATGGCGATGGTGCAACTGGTACCTATGCCAAGCTTCAAGGATATGCCGCTAGAGGTGGATGCCTATGTGCAGGCTTACCGCTCTTAGGTGACGGTGGCTCACTGCGCATAGACTGTAGTTGCCGCCTTTTGTAGGTTGCTATCGTAGTATATGCCTGTTGTAGCTGTTGAGGGTACGACTTGTGGATACCCTAGTTTGCAAGTAGCAAGAACTCCTATTATTTTGGTTATAAGACTTGCTATATCTATCCATTGTTATATATGAAGGATCATGTATGTGGATATATACCTTAGATGCAACGGTTTCTTCAGTTAAACATGCTGTCATATGTGAAGTATTAGACATGTTGAATTACCATATCTATCTATTTCAAGGCTTTTTAGTAATTAAATTAAGAAAAACAATGGTGGGAGCTTTGCTGAGTGTTACACTTGACAAAGGTAGTAAATGTGTTTACCAAGTTCTTGTCTATGAATATTGGAAAACACTTCCCGCATTATAAAAAAGAAAATGATAAATATTTTCTAGTGTCCGTTTGTCGACACTCGGCAAAACTGGGCCAACTGCATAGGGTGGGCCCATTGGCCAGATCTTTGTTGAGTACACCCCGGAAATGGCCTTGTTGTACCTCACTCCCGTCTTCAATGGGGTCTGCTCTTTTTTTAGGAGATCAATCAGCTAAAGTTGTTAAAACAATGCACTACAAGAAATA
>NW_025307060.1:0-731 GCF_018294505.1 Triticum aestivum
GATGTGTTTGCCGAGATCCGATGAATTGTGGATTTATGAACAACATTATCTATGAATATTATTTGGTTCTTCTCCGAATTCTTATATGCATGATTTGATATCTTTGCAAGTCTCTTCAAATTATCTGTTTAGTTTGGCCTACTAGATTGATCTTTCTTGCAATGGAAGAAGTGCTTAGCTTTGGGTTCAATCTTGCGGTGACCTTTACTAGTGATAGTAGGGGCAGCAAGGCACGTATTGTATTGTTTCCATCGAGGATAACAAGATGGGGTTTTCATCATATTGCTTGAGTTAATTCCTCTACATCATGTCATCTTGCTTAATGCATTACTCTGTTCTTTATGAACTTAATACTCTAGGTGCATGCTAGATAGCGGTCGGTGTGTGGAGTAATATTAGTAGATGCATGCAGGAGTCGGTCTACTTGACACGGACGTGATGCCTATGTTCATGATCATTGCCTTGGATGTCATCATAATTATGCGCTTTTCTATCAATTGCTCGGCAGTAATTTGTTCACCCACCATAATATATGCTATCTCAGGAGAAGCCACTAGTGAAACCTATGGCCCCCGGGTCTGTTTTCTTTATTATTGAATCTCGTTTACATCTTGCTAGTTTCCGATCTACTATTTTGCAATATTTACTTTCCAATCTATACAACCAAAAATACCAAAAATATTTACTTTACCATTTATCTAGCTCTATAAGATCTCACTTTTGCGAGTGAC
>NW_025307061.1:0-731 GCF_018294505.1 Triticum aestivum
GGGTACCAGGCTATGGCCAGCATGTCCGAAAGGGGTTTCGGAGGCCCGGCAAGCGTTGGGGGGCCTTATGGGCCAAGGGGAAGGGGCAAACCAGCCCACTAAGGGGCTGTGCGCCCCTCCCAACCCCTCTCATGTAACGTGGAGAGGTGGGGGCGCCTCCCCTAGGGCACCCACCCCTCCCGGCTTGGGGGGCAAGTTTCCCAGGGGTGGGGGCGCCCAAACCCATCTAGGGTTTCCCCTGTGGCTGCCGCCCCTCCCCTAGGGAACCCTAGGGCGCCTCCTCCACCCCCTTCCCCCTATATATAGTGAGGGAGAGAGAGGGCAGCCGCACCCCTGGCCTGGCGCAGCCCTCTCCTCCTCCAACTCCTCCTCTTCCTCCTTAGTGCTTAGCGAAGCTCTGCCGGAGAACCACGAGCTCCATCGCCACCACGCCGTCGTGCTGCTGGAGTTCTCCCTCAACTTCTCCTCTCCCCTTGCTGGATCAAGAAGGAGGAGACGTCCCCGGGCTGTATGTGTGTTGAACGCGGAGGCGCCGTCCGTTCGGCGCTAGATCGGATCTTCCGCGATTTGAATCGCCGCGAGTACGACTCCATCAACCGCGTTCTTGTAACGCTTCCGCTTAGCAATCTTCAAGGGTATGAAGGTGCACTCCCTCTCTCTCGTCACTAGCATCTCCTAGATTGATCTTGGTGACACGTAGGAAAATTTTGAATTATTGCTACGTTCCCCAA
>NW_025307062.1:0-731 GCF_018294505.1 Triticum aestivum
AAAAAAAAAGTTCATCTTATTCATATAAGCAAAAGGACTTAGTGGGACTACAGCCACATGAAACCATTGCCTGAAACAGGGGGGAAATTCGTACTTGTGGTCTTTGGCCCGTTCATGGAAATCTGCAGCCAAAGGAGAGGTAGGCCCGCCATCGGGGCGGCTAGGACCTAAGGCAGGAGATACAATACAAGCTGCTCCCTGTGGCCTGTAGATTTAGTCTAGCTACCTACTATCCACAGTGTACACCCAAAGTCTGCCGATGGAGGAGATGTGCTTATTCACAGCTCGCCTTACAATTTTAAGTCCGGGTGGGTGGGTGAGGCTTCTTCGCATCTTGCTCCCCTCACACCCTCACATGTTGGAAGAGGGTTTAAAGAAGAAGAAAAGAAGCTTTGTCGAGATATAAAACGCGGGATCTCATATTGGAGCGTGAAGGTGATTATGTCAACGATTCCAATATGATAGGTCTCCATGACATGGGGTCACCCATATCCAAACACGATGGTCTCATGCCACTAGTTTATTCGAACGTTCCAGCTATCATGTGTAGACAATGGACCCTTCAAATGACGGTGGAACATAGCAGGCACAGACATGACATGTAGGTCGCTGTTCTCACTCTGAATGTTGAACTGCTTACGATTACGAACGCCAATACATTGTCCAAGCTTGTAAGGGAGACCTTTGCCATCGCCCACACCAGTGCCTAGCAATGGCGAGACATGACGAGT
>NW_025307063.1:0-731 GCF_018294505.1 Triticum aestivum
CGTGATTCCTATATACATGATCATGCCTAGCTATTCTCATAACTATGCTCAATTTTGTCAATTTCTCAACAGTAATTTGAATACCCACTGTAGAATACTTATACTCATGAGAGAAGCCACTAGTGAAACCTATGGTCCCCGGGTCTATTCTCATCATATCAATATCCATCACTTTAATCTTGCTTTGCTTTTTTACTTTGCTTCTACTTTTTACTTTGCATCTTTATACCAAAAATACCAAAAATACCAAAAATATTATCCAGCACTTTAATCTTGCTTTGCTTTTTTACTTTGCTTTTACTTTTTACTTTGCTTTTACTTTTTACTTTGCATCTTTATACCAAAAATACCAAAAAAATCATTTTTTCTTAATCTCAGGTCACTATTTCACATATGAGATATCCAACACATATATATACAACAAGCATCCATATAACAATCATATCCAACACACAAGTTTCATCATATATACATACATAGCCAACACATGGTTCCATCGTTACATATTACAAAAGTTTCACATTGTTCATCCAACACCGTTATCCATCAATTCACAAAAGTTTCACATTGATACAAAACAAAAACACAAATGGAAAAGAAGCAGTCCATCCATGCAAGCTTCCGTGAATTAAATCAAATCTGCAAATGATAAACAAGAAGTTAGAAGAAGAAGAAGAAGAAGAAGAGAAGAAGAAGAAGAAGACTAGAATAATAGTAGAAGAAGAAGAACA
>NW_025307064.1:0-731 GCF_018294505.1 Triticum aestivum
ACTCTTGGTTTTGGCCGATTCTGGCCCGTTTCATGGACTATTCCTCACCGTTTTGGGGTCCCAGAGCGATTCTCATTTCATGGACTATTGCTGCGGTTCGTGCATTCTTACTCAACGTTTTGGGGACCCAGAGCGATTTCCACGATTGATGAACCCCGGGGTGCGTTTATGTGTCCGTCGTTAACACTCATAGCTTTGGCCAAATCTGACCCGTTTCGTGGACTATTACTCATCGTTTTCGGGTCCCGAAGCGATTTCCATAGTTGTTGAACCCCAAGGTGTGCTTACGTGTCAGTCATCAACACTGACAGTTTTGGCCGATTCTGGCCCGTTTCTTGGACTATAACTCACCATTTAGGGGTCCCGGAGTGACTTCCATGGTTATCGAACTCCAAGGTGCGCTTACGTGTCGATCATCAACACTCGGGGTTTCGGTCGTTTCTTGCCCATTTCATGGACTATTACTCACCGTTTTGGGACCCCAAAGCGATTCTCGTTTCATGGACTATTACTCGCGGTTTCGTGCACTATTACTCAGCGTTTTAGGGACCCAGAGCGATTTCCGCGATTGATGAACCCCGGGGTGCATTTATGTGTCCGTCGTCAACACTCAAAGTTTTGTCCAATTCTGACCCGTTTCGTGGACTATTATTCACCGTCTTGGGGTCCCGAAGCGATTTCCATAGTTGTTGAACCACAAGGTGTGCTTACGTGTCGGTCATCAACAATCA
>NW_025307065.1:0-731 GCF_018294505.1 Triticum aestivum
GGATGGGCACGAAATTTTTTCGACCAATTTTTTTTTTTTTTGACTGCCCGGACCCAAAAACTGGAAACGGGTCAAAAAAACTTCCTATAATGGCACCTGTCTCAAAACACTCAGAAACACCTAAAAATAGGATAGCCAGAAAATTTTTCGAAAAATGCGTTTTCGAAAAATTTTGGGCCTAAACGAAGCGTGGCTACCCGACTCTTTTTTTTTTTTCCGAAACCTACTCCGGCAAGGAAACACGAATCGGAAACTAGATGGATCTCGAAAACAACCCTAATAAGCAAGGAACTCGGATTAGTGGTGGATATATGGTGGTGGTATATGGCAGCGGTGGTGGTAGCGGTGGTAGTATATGGATATGGATCGGTGGTGGTATATGGACACGGATTGGTGGCGGTATATGGATACGGATTCGGAGCGGTGGTGGTAGATGGCAGGGGCGATGATGATGGTGCGGCGGCGGCGTGACAACTTATGACCAGAACTCGAAACTCTAAAAGACTAGACTCTAAGACCAGCAACTAGACACGACGATGCAACCGCAAATTCAACAAAGCAAAACCCTAAAAAGATTATGCAAAGGCTCAGATTGGTTCGGATATGATGAACTAACCCTAATTTTTTTTGTGTGGCTTTTTCGTGGACTGTAGGTATGAAGAACAGACTCGATCTAAACTACGAAAAACTGTAAAATCTCACCGAGCAACCTGGAAATCTGATACCACTTG
>NW_025307066.1:0-731 GCF_018294505.1 Triticum aestivum
AAAAAAGTATTTTTTTTTCATAAAGCTATTTTGAAAGTATTTTCAATTGGGAGTTAAAACAGTAGAGAAATCCATTGCAAGTTATTAGCGAACTTGAATTGATTTCACGATAACAAAATAAAAATAAATATAAAAACTTGTTGAACACCTACTGTTTAACTAATAGAAACCAAACATAAACTTTCTGAAATATAAAATAAAATAATTTAAAAACAACTATAGAAAGGAAGTAGCTATAATTCGAATAGAACTAAAACAGAATTTGTTTTATATGAAATAATAAGCTAAAAAATACTCAAAATTTTTTGAAGTTTTTACCACTGGTAAATATGATCACTAGTGATCAGTAGAAAAAAAGAATCAAATAAAAATCTATTTTTAAACTCCCGGAATAAGCAAAACAAGCTTTAATTCAAATCTGATCTAACTCAATTTTTATAAATCCAAACATAGACAAATTATATATTTTTGGAAACTACAAGAAAATTGTGATCTAACGCAAAAAGAATCAGCATCATTGGACTTCTAGATCAAAAGTTATAAGCTAAACAAGAACGGAACTAAATCTGTTACGGAAATAAATCTGAAAACGAAAACGGAGTTACCTGTACGTGAGGTAGAGATGGCAGGAAGGTGACGGCGATGTGGAGGGCTGCTCCGGCGAGGGGGCGAGGTCGCCGGCAAGGGTGGGGGTGGCGGAGGAGGGGGTCGGCGCTTGGAGAGGTGGCGCT
>NW_025307067.1:0-731 GCF_018294505.1 Triticum aestivum
GGGTAGCAATGCCACCGGAGCGTCGCACCGGCCCCTCATACATGCGGGGTGGTGTTGTGGCATGTCTGAAGAGGCGGCGCGCGTCTCCGGGGTGTGGCCCCCTCACGGATGGCGATGACACAGTAGTAGACGTTCTGCGGTAACGGTGCGGCGTGAATATTATAAAATACTTGGATCGCGATGAAATCATGAGTTTTTTACACGACGTGGGCACATGTGCTATAGGAGCGATGGTAATTTTTTATAATTTTTGATGATGGAGAAGTATCCGAACACTTCCCTCTACGCGGATTGCCCTTCGCATGTCTACGACTGTGGCCGGCGGCCTCCGTGGCCTAGCATGCCGCCAATCTTGCGTGCGCTGCTTCTCACAAGTCTGAGAGTGTTGTGGCGGTTGCGAACGCCCGGCACGTGTCCTCGGGCCATGGCCCCCGTCACGGATGGCGCCGCCGCCGGCAACTGGAGGGGGGCAACGGACGCGTCGGGTCTACACGGAGGGGATGTAGCTGTGGGTTTCGCCCGGATGTTGCTCCCAGGTGTCCCTCTGTGCTGACCTGATACAACCGGGTGGAGAGGTCCACTGTTCGAAGCCCGTACGTGGAAAGTCAAAGGGCTAGATCTCGTGGTCAACCGCTCCAGGGTTAGGCGGGAAGGGGGCCCGAGGGGGGCGGGGGTAGCAATGCCACCGGAGCGTCGCATCGGACCCTCATACATGTGGGGTGGTGTTGTGG
>NW_025307068.1:0-731 GCF_018294505.1 Triticum aestivum
GCACCCCCGGGGTTCGTCAATCGTGGAAATCACTTCGGGACTCCAAAACTGAGTAATAGTCCAAGAAACGGGCCAGAATCGGCCAAAACTGCGAGACTTGACGACCAACATGTAAACACACATTGGGGTTCGGCAACAATGGAAATCGCTTTAGGACCCCAAAACGGTGAGTAGTAGTCCACGAAAGGGACAGAATCAAAGAAAACCGCGATTGTTGATGACCGAAACATAAACGCACCAGGGGTTCGTCAATCGTGGAAATCCCTCCGGGACCCGAAACAGCGAGTTATAGTCCACAAAACGGGCCAGAATCGGCCAAATCTGCGAGTGTTGATGAACGACACGTAAGTGCATCTTTGGGTTCAACAACTATGGAAATAGCTTCGGGACCCCAAAAAGGTGAGTAATAGTCCACGAAACGGGTCAGAATTGGCCAGAACTATGAGTGTTGACGACGGGCACGTAAACGCACCCCTGGGATTGTAAATCGTGGAAATCTCTCTAGGACCCCCAAACAGTGAGTAATTGTCCACGTGACAGACCAGAAATTGGCAAAATGGTGAGTGTTGATAACCGACACATAAACGCACCCCGGGGTTCATCAATCGTGGAAATCCCTCCGGGACCCCAAAACGGTGAGTAATAGTGCACCAAACGGACCAGAATCGGCCAAAACTGCAATTGTTGATGACCGACACGTAAGTGCATCTTTGGGTTCAACAACTATGGAA
>NW_025307069.1:0-731 GCF_018294505.1 Triticum aestivum
GATCGAGTCTCGGGCAAGTAACGTACCGATTGACAAAGGGAATTGCATACAGGGTTTGATCGAATCCTCGACATCGTGGTTCATCCAATGACAACATCGAGGAGCATGTGGGAGCCATCATGGGTATCCAGATCCCGCTGTTGGTTATTGACTGAGAGCGTCTCGGTCATGTCTGCATGTCTCCCGAACCCGTAGGGTCTACACACTTAAGGTTCGGTGACGCTAGGGTTATTAGGAAGACTAGTATGTGACTACTGAATGTTGTTCGGAGTCCCGGATGGGATCCTGGACGTCACGAGGAGATCCGGAAGGGTCCGGAGGTAAAGATTTATATATGGGAAGTTGTCAAACGGACACCGGGAAGTTTCGGGGTCATACCGGTATTGTACCGGGGCCACCGGAAGGGTTCCGGGGGTCCACCGGGAGGGGCCACCCCTCCCGGGGGGCCACATGGGCTGCGTGGGGCAGGGAGCCAGCCCCTGGTGGGCTGGCCGCACCCCCCTCCCTTGGTCCCATGCGCCTAGGGTTGAGGGGGAACCCTAGAGGGGGCGCCCCCCTTGGCTTGGGGGGCAAGCCACCCTCTCCCCTCTCCCCTAGGCCGCCGCACCCCCCCCTAGATGGGTTCTAGGGGGCCGGCCCCCTTATCCCTTCCCCCTATAAATAGAGGGGTGAGGGGAGGGCAGCCGGACCACCCTCCAAGGCGCAGCCCTCCCCTCCCCAACACCTCTCCT
>NW_025307070.1:0-731 GCF_018294505.1 Triticum aestivum
TTTTCTTAAGGAGTTTGTTCAGAAACTTGTATAGAAACTTTCTTAATGAACACTCGACAAACGCATTTCGAGAACATACACAAGGTCCCAGCTATGGACCTAGTGCATCATCATAACTGAGGTCTCTTGCATTTCCCTACAAGTAATTGGATCTCATATGGAGATGTTTAGTGAAGTAGAATGGAAAAAATCGAATGCAACTACACAAGAACTAGCCTGTAACTGTCGTTCGGAATCAGTTTTGCGAAGTGTTAACTGAAACATGGATATCTGACTCATACGGAGTCCGTTTTGGCTCCACAAGTAGTGAAAACGTTCTTGATGACCAAATGCTTCAAAGGATTCTTTCATAGGGAACTTTTGGAGAACTTTTCTTAAGGAGTTTGTTCAGAAACTTGTATAGAAACTTTCTTAATGAGCACTCGACAAACGCATTTCGAGAACATACACAAAGTCCCAGCTATGGACCTAGTGCATCATCATAACTGAGGTCTCTTGCATTTCCCTACAAGTAATTGGATCTCATATGAATATGTTTAGTGAAGTAGAATGGAAAAAATCGAATGCAACTACACAAGAACTAGTCTGTAACTGTCGTTCGGAATCAGTTTTGCGCAGTGTTAATTGAAACATGGATATCTGACTCATACGGAGTATGTTCTGGCTCCACAAGTAGTCAAAACGTTCGTGACGACCAGATGCTTCAAAGCATTCTTTCATAGGGAACTTTT
>NW_025307071.1:0-731 GCF_018294505.1 Triticum aestivum
CTGTTTTTTTCTTATGTTTTGCTTCTGTTTGTTTTTTTCTTCCTTTTTTCCTTTTTCCTTTTTTCTTCTGTTTTTTTCTTCTGTTTGTTTTTTTCTTCTGTTTTTTCTTATGTTTTTCTTCTGTTTGTTTTTTTCTTCTGTTTTTTCTTCCTTTTTCCTTCTTTCTTCTTCTTCCTTTTTCCTTTTAAAATCAGAAAAATAAAACTAATTCATTTTAAAATCTTAAAAATACAATTATATATAAAAAAAATCAGAAAAATAAAACTAATTCATTTTAAAATCCCTTGAAGGTTTGATACATCATTCAGTTCATCGACCAAATACAAAGTTTGGTACAATAAATTATTACACATCAATTCTTCCCTTGTGTCCCTGCTTGCTTACGATTGTGCCGTATCCATGGAGCATCCTCATCATTTAACTTAATGCTTGGGTCAGTGTTCACTTTGAAGGGCGGAATTTCACCAAACATATTATAATCTTCTGACATGTCTGTCTTGTCCTCCACTCCCACGATGTTTCTTTTCCCTGAAAGAACAATGTGGCGCTTTGGATCATCGCATGATGTACTGATCGTTTTCTTATCTTTCCGTTTCCTCGGTTTGCTACTCATGTCCTTCAAATAAAAAACCTGAGCGACATCTTTGGCAAGGACGAATGGTTCGTCAAGGTAACCAAGATTGTTGAAATCCACCATTGTCATTCCGTATTGCTCGTCCACCTTTACCCCA
>NW_025307072.1:0-731 GCF_018294505.1 Triticum aestivum
GCAAGAAAAATGGTGACGTTTCATGACTTTGCGAAAGGGAACACCTAGGGCATGCCAGTCCTCCCAAACCGATACCTGAGGTTTGTACTGAAACTACATGTCAACATGGAGGAAACGCACGCAGCTTTTGCATGCGCGTGTGAGTGACCCCCACCATCTCCCACGCCAAATTCCAACAGAATTGGAGTATGAACGGAAGTTGCGTCACGTCGGGAGACCTTTTCTCCGTATTTTCATGGAGAACATGATAGTAAATGCATCGAGTGTCCAAACGCACCGAAATTTTCCATGCGTGCTTATATGGCACACTATACCGTGTGAAATAAAGTGGTGACGTTTCATGACTTTGCGAAAGGGAACACGTAGTGGATGCCCGTCCCCCCAAACGGATACCTGAGGTTGGTACTGCAACTACATGTCAACTTGGACGAAATGCACCAAATTTTGCATGTGTGTGACTGACACCCACCGTCGCCCACGCCAATTTTCAATGGAATCGGAGTACGAATGGAAGTTGCGTCATGTCGGGAGACCTTTTCTCCGTATTTTCGGAGAAAATGATAGTAAATGCATCGAGTGTCCGGACACACTGTAATTTTGCATGCGTGCTTGTGTGGCATACCGTAGCGTGTGAAAAAATGGTGATGATTCACGACTTCGAGAAAGGGAACACCTAGTGGATGCCCGTCCCCCAAACCGATTCCTAAGGTTTGTACTGCAACTATATGTCA
>NW_025307073.1:0-731 GCF_018294505.1 Triticum aestivum
CGGCGGTTAAACGCGAGCAGCGGCAGGGCCAACCGGGAGCTTTGGCGCTGGCAGAGCAGCGGGAAGCGGCGGCGGCCACAGCGCAATAGTAGCGTAGCAGTAGAGCGGTGGCGAGGCTCGGGCGGGGACGCATGCCAGGGAGCTGCGGGACAGGGGCAGCCGACGCCCCCAAAAGAGGGCGCAGGGGAGCATGGGGGCCGCGGCGAGCGCGGGACGAAGGCGAGCGGGACAAGGGGATCACGGGGTGGGCGCGGCTAGGGTCATGCGCGCACAAGCGTGCAGGAGAGGGCGCGGAGCGGGGGCTGGCGCGGTGGTGGGCATGCGCGCGGCGAGGGGCACAGCAGGCGGCGCGGTGAACACGGTCGAAAGAGAAGGAGGGAAACGGGGGCGGCTCACAGCGTTGCCGAGAACGGGGTCGGCGTGGCTTGAGGAGGCGAGTCGGGGAGGTATACAAGGAGGCGACGCGAGGTCCGGCGATGGCGAGGTCTTCGGGCGGCAGTGCTGGAGCACAGCGTCGATGGAGGGGGGCGTTGGGCTCATTGGCCCTTCCCGATCCAGATCGGGTCGGGGAAGAGGAGCGAGAGGGGAGGAGAGCCGGAGACGTGCGACGGGGAGGAGGTCCGGCGACGCCGGCGGGTGATGGGCGAGCGGGCGATACAGCGACCGCGACGGGGTCGATGGGGGCGATCCCCTCCCCGATCCAGATGGGATCGAGAGGTGGGGAGGCTGAC
>NW_025307074.1:0-731 GCF_018294505.1 Triticum aestivum
GGGACTAAAGGGGGGGCATTGGTCCCGGTTGGTGCCACCAACCGGGACCAAAGGCCTTGCGCTGCCCGCGGCCAAAAGTTTAGTCCCACCTCGCTAGTTGAGAGGGGCTCGGAGTGGTTTATAAGCTCCACTGCGGCTGCCCTCTCGAGCTCCTCTCAAATGCAGGCTTACGGGCCTAATGTCACACTGTGTTGTCTGTTGGCCTATTGGGCCTTCTGCGGGCCTGAATCCTGGCCCAGGTTGGGTTTCTAGTCGTATTCAGGCCGTGGTGGCCCAATAGGTGGCAGTTTTTTAAATTTTTTGCATTATTTATTTTCTTTTGTTTTTTGCTTTATTTTTTAATTCTTTTTGCTTTTAGGTCAGCAAAATTATAAACTGTCTGTTAGTGCCATTAGTTTTAGAAAACATATAAACTTTCTATTAGTGCCATTAGTTCTTTATGAAAATTCTTTTTGCTGTATTTATTTTTTTATTTTCTTTTTTGCTATATTTATTTTGTTTTATTTCTACTTACAACAAAAAACTTATTTATTTTATTTTATTTTGTTTCTAATTACTTATTTATTTTACTTTATGATAATTCTTTCTGCTATTAAAGTTTCTATCAAAAAAAGTTCTTTATGAAAATTCTTTTTGCTTTTAATGATTAAAAATAAAAAAGAGGCGCAATGCGCGTTGATTTGCTTCAAGCCTTTCGGAATAGTGTAGACTGCACTGCACATAGCTCGATG
>NW_025307075.1:0-731 GCF_018294505.1 Triticum aestivum
GCTACCTTTTTCTTTTTTCTTTTTTCTTTTTTTTTCTCTGACTGTTACTGTTTTCTTTTTATTTGCCTTTTCCCTTTTCTGTTTTATTTCATTTAAAGCATTTAGGCATTTTATAAAAATGTGTTCTCTCCACCATAATTACCAGTGTAATATTTGGCTCCCACTGAACATTTTTGTTTGAGTTTTTGAAAACTTTTATTTATCACTTTAATTATATTTGAAGTTTGAGCTAGGAGTTTGGAAGGAAGGTGATTCAAATGTGATCAAGCCCTGTTTAGCAACATGATTAGCTTAATCACAGGGAGTTACTGTAGCATGATTCCCAGGGTGTTACAGTTACGGCAAAAACTGGATGCACTTCGTGTACAAAACGGACAATCTCTTTCAAAGTATCAGGATTTCATCCGGAAACTCGTCTGTTACAAAGGGATTTCATTTTTTTAAAACTTATTTGAACTCCTGACTTTTTGTGTGTTCAAAATGCACCATTCAAAGCCACATCATCATTTTTCAATCCTTTGTGACTTCATTTGTTATTTTTGATGCGTTTACTAATTATTTTGAGCTATAAGACCCTCAAATTGAAAGGCATTTCAAATGAACTCTGAAAAGGTTGAAAGTAGGCATGATATCATCATTTCATCCACATAGCATTTGCAAGAAAGTTGAGAGGGTTACGGCAAAAACTGGATGCACTTCGTGTACAAAACGGACAATCTCTTTCAAAGTAT
>NW_025307076.1:0-731 GCF_018294505.1 Triticum aestivum
GTGCTCGTCTCGGCGTCCGTCGTCGCTACCGCGACAACGTCCGCCTCGACTCGCGTTATGCTAAGACAGGGTGGCAGTGGTGTCACGTGCTCGTCTCGGCATCCGTCGTCGCTATCGCGACGACGTCCGCCTCGACTCGCGTTACGCTAAGACAGGGTGCCAATGGTGTCACGTGCTCGTCTCGGCGTCCGTCGTCGCTACCGCGATGACGTCCCCCTCGACTCGTATTCCGCTAAGACAGGGTGGGAATGGTGTCACGTGCTCGTCTCGGCGTCCGTCGTCGCTACCGCGACGATGTCCGCCTCGACTCGCGTTACGCTAAGACAGGGTGGCAGTGGTGTCACGTGCTCGTCTCGGCGTCCGTCGTCGCTACCGCGACGATGTCCGCCTCGACTCGTGTTACGCTAAGACAGGGTGGCAGTGGTGTCACGTGCTCGTCTCGACATCCGTCGTCGCTACCGCGACGACGTCCACCTCGACTCGTGTTACGCTAAGACAGGGTGGGAATGGTGTCACGTGCTCTTCTCGGCGTCCGTCGTTGCTACCGCAACGACGTCCGCCTCGACTCGCGTTACGCTAAGACAGGGTGGGAGTGGTGTCAGGTGCTCGTCTCGGCGTCCGTCGTCGCTACCGCGACGACGTCTGCCTCGACTCGCGTAACCGTAAGATAGACAGGGTGGGAATGGTGTCACGTGCTCGTCTCGGCGTCCGTCGTTGCTACCGCGACGACG
>NW_025307077.1:0-731 GCF_018294505.1 Triticum aestivum
CTTTTTAAATGCTAAAAAAAAATTTGTGGAGCCCACCTCGATCCCCCTCCATCTCGACCGCTATCCCACCTCGCCAGATCCGGTCCCCCTCGGCGCCGAGCACCCCCCAAGTCCACCGGCCGCCGCCGCCGACCCACCGCACCCTCGATTCCCCTACCCAACCGCCGCCGCCGACCCCCCGCACCCCGCGCACCGTCTTATAAAAAAATAAGTATCAAACAGCTTTTTAAATGCTACTGTCTTATAAAAAAATATTACTGTTATTATTTAAACAAGTTTGAACATATTTAAACATAAATAAGTATCAAACAGCTTTTTAAATGATAAAAAAAATTGTGGAGCCTGGGAGTCGAACCCAGGACCTCCTGGTGTGAGAACTGGCTACTGACCAGTCGAGCTAGTAGAGGGGACTTGGTGTGGATCAGGTCAGGTGGGAGATAACCTGTTGGCTCGAGCAGAAATCAAAAAAAATACTAATGGCGCACCAGGGTGAGGTGCGCCATTAGTGTGGATATACTTATGGCGCACCGGGGGGTGGTGCGCCATTAGTATTGTGCCCCCATCCATATTTTTCCTCCCTGGCCCTCGATCCCCTTCTCGCCCTCGCCCTCGATCCCCTTCCCCTCTCCTCTCCTCTCCCGACGCCACTGCCCCGCCGCCTCGACGCCGCCCCGACGCCGCGACGCCGCCCCGACGCCGTGAGACGCCGCGACGCCGCCCTCTCCTCTCCC
>NW_025307078.1:0-731 GCF_018294505.1 Triticum aestivum
CTTCGGGACCCCAAAACGGTGAGTAATAGTCCACGAAACCCGTCAGAATTGGCCAAAACTCTCAGTGTTGACGACGGACACATAAACGAACCCCGGGGTTCATCGATCGTGGAAATCCCTCTGGGTCTCCAAAACATTGAGTCATAGTGCACGAAACAGACACGATTCGGCCGAATATGTGAGTGTTGATCACCGACACGTAAACGCACCAAGGGTTCGTCAATCATGGAAATGACTCTGAGACCCCAAAATAGAGTAATAGTCCACGAAACGCTCCAGAATTGGCCCAAACAGTGATTGTTGATGACCGACACGTAAGCGCACCTTGGAGTTCGACTATCATGGAAATCGCTTTGGGACCCCAAAACGGTGAGTAATAGTCCATGAAACGGGCCAGAATCGGCCAAAACTGCGAGTGTTGATGACCAACACGTAAGGACACCTTGGGGTTCAACAACTATGGAAATCGCTTCGGGACCCCAAAACGGTGAGTAATAGTCCACGAAACCCGTCAGAATTGGCCAAAACTCTCAGTGTTGACGACGGACACATAAACGAACCCCGGGGTTCATCGATCGTGGAAATTGCTCTAGGTCCCCAAAACGCAGTGATAGTGCACAAAACGGACTAGAATCGGCCGAGTATGTGAGTATTGATCACCGACACGTAAACGCACCAAGGGTTCGTCAATCATCGAAATGACTCCAAGACCCCAAAATAGAGTAATAGTC
>NW_025307079.1:0-730 GCF_018294505.1 Triticum aestivum
TATAGCCTAGTACAAATAATTTTACACTAGAGTTGAACTAGCTCTATAAGCTAGTTCAAATAATTTTACACTAGAGTTGAACTAGCTCTATAAGCTAGTTCAAATAAATTTACACTAGAGATGAACTAGCTCTATAACCTAGTTCAAATAATTTTACACAAGAGATGAACTAGCTCTATAGGCTTGTACAAATAATTTTACACTAGAGTTGAACTAGCTCTATAGCCTAGTACAAATAATTTTACACTAGAGTTGAACTAGCTCTATAAGCTAGTTCAAATAATTTTACACTAGAATTGAACAAGTTCTACAAGCTAGTTCAAATACTTTTACACTTGAGTTCAACTAGCTCTATAAGCTTGTACAAATAATTTTATAGTATAGTTGAACTAGATCTATAAGCTAGGTCAAATAATTTTACACTACAGTTGAACTAGCTCTATAGCCTAGTACAAATAAATTTACACTAGAGTTGAACTAGCTCTATAAGCTAGTACAAATAATTTTACACTAGAGTTGAACTATCTCTATAAGCTAGTTCAAATAATTTTACACTAGAGTTGAACTAGCTCTATAACCTAGTTCAAATAATTTTACACTAGAGTTGAACTAGCTCTATAAGCTTGTACAAATAATTTTACACTAGAGTTGAACTAGCTCTATAGCCTAGTACAAATAATTTTACACTAGAGTTGAACTAGCTCTATAAGCTAGTTCGAATAATTTTACA
>NW_025307080.1:0-730 GCF_018294505.1 Triticum aestivum
AAGAAGAAGAAGAAGAAGAAGAAGAAGAAGAAGAAGAAGAAGAAGAAGAAGAAGAAGAAGAAGAAGAAGAAGAAGAAGAAGAAGAAGAAGAAGAAGAAGAAGAAGAAGAAGAAGAAGAAGAAGAAGAAGAAGAAGAAGAAGAAGAAGAAGAAGAAGAAGAAGAAGAAGAAGAAGAAGAAGAAGAAGAAGAAGAAGAAGAAGAAGAAGAAGAAGAAGAAGAAGAAGAAGAAGAAGAAGAAGAAGAAGAAGAAGAAGAAGAAGAAGAAGGAGAAGGAGAGGAAGATGAAGAAGAAGAGGAAGATGAAGAGGAAGATGAAGAGGAAGCAGAAGAGGAAGAAGAAGAGGAAGAAGGAGAAGAAGGAGAAGAAGGATAAGAAGGAGAGGAAGATGAAGAAGAAGAGCAAGACGAAGAGGAAGATGAAGAGGAAGCAGAAGAGGAAGAAGAAGAGGAAGAAGAGGAAGAAGGAGAAGAAGAAGAAGAAGAAGAAGAAGAAGAAGAAGAAGAAGAAGAAGAAGAAGAAGAAGAAGAAGAAGAAGAAGAAGAAGAAGAAGAAGAAGAAGAAGAAGAAGAAGAAGAAGAAGAAGAAGAAGAAGAAGAAGAAGAAGAAGAAGAAGAAGAAGAAGAAGAAGAAGAAGAAGAAGAAGAAGAAGAAGAAGAAGAAGAAGAAGAAGAAGAAGAAGAAGAAGAAGAAGAAGAAGAAGAAGAAGAAGAAGAAGAAGAAGAAGAAGA
>NW_025307081.1:0-730 GCF_018294505.1 Triticum aestivum
GATCGCATCCGACATGTTACCCCGGTCTTCGTCCCTTATCCTTGCCCCTCCCAGCTCCACTACAAAGACGATTGCACATTGCTTTGGCCGCTCCCTCTCAACTACGGAGACGAGTTTAACGCGGTTTCCACCCCTCCCTCTCAACCGCACCAGTGCACGCTTGCCGCGCCACAACGCCGACGCTGGACCCGTGAATCGTGAGCACCCAGCTATGACTTACCGCACTCGTGCAAAATAATAAAACACGGTAAATATATTACTTACACGTGCGTTTTGTTTTGCAAGCGGCGCAAAAAAAATTAAAAAGGGAATGCAACACGAGGACTTCCCAAGAGGTCACCCATCCTAGTACTACTCTCCCCCAAGCACGCTTAACTTCGGAGTTCTGATGGGATCCGATGCTTTAGTGCTGGTATGATCGCATCCGACATGTTACCCCGGTCTTCGTCCCTTATCCTTGCCCCTCCCAGCTCCACTACAAAGACGATTGCACATTGCTTTGGCCGCTCCCTCTCAACTACGGAGACGAGTTTAACGCGGTTTCCACCCCACCCTCTCAACCGCACCAGTGCACGCTTGCCGCGCCACAACGCCGACGCTGGACCCGTGAATCGTGAGCACCCAGCTATGACTTACCGCACTCGTGCAAAATAATAAAACACGGTAAATATATTACTTACACGTGCGTTTTGTTTTGCAAGCGGCGCGAAAAAAATTAAAAAGGGAATGC
>NW_025307082.1:0-730 GCF_018294505.1 Triticum aestivum
TGAATTAATGCGCCAGCCTGACGTCATAGTGACGTCAGCAGGTCAACGGGCTGGTCCGGGTCAAACCTGACGTGTGGGACCCACACGTCAGTGACAGGGGGTTAACAGGGGTTTATTTAGTTTAATTAAAAGGTTAGGGGGGGGGGGTCGGGCCCACTGGTCAGCGTCAGGGGGGGTTTATTTTAGTTTAATTAAGGATTAAGACACTAGGGCCCACATGTCAGTGTCAGCAGGGGGGTAATTAAATTAAAATAAACTAACTAATTAACAGGGGGGCTGGCCCCACCTGTCATCGACCCAGGGGGGGTCAAACCCCTGGTCAGCAGGGCCTAACCCGCCGGCGGCTCGTCGCCGGTGGCAACAGGCGCGGCGGAGGGCGCGGGCTCGCTCCTCCGGCGTCCAAATGGACGGAGGAGAGCGGCTACGGGGAGCTGGAGCTCACCCGCGCCCATTTCAGCAAGCAGCAGCAGCTAGGGCGGCCGGAGACGATGGCCTCGAGCTCGGCAGCGGTGGCCGGAGCTCGGGCGTGCTCGGTTTCGGCGTTACACGGCACGGCGGGCGCGGCCGATGGGCTCTACGGGATGCTGGGGTCACCAGGAACACCCGGAGGCAACGAACGCAGGCGGAGAAGCTCGGGAGCACGGAGCTCACCGGCCATGGCGGACGGCGGCTTCGGTGCTCGTGGGGCGGCGGCTATAGGGCGCAATCGAAGGGGGAAAGAGGGAGGGGA
>NW_025307083.1:0-730 GCF_018294505.1 Triticum aestivum
TCCATAGTTAATTATCTACGAGGTATTTTTGAGTGATTCCAACTGCCTTGGATCACAAATTTTATGAAGTTTCTGTTAGTTCAATTGTATTTCATATTTGAGCAGTTTAAATTTGTGTTTGTATGAATTTTCTCAAATCGCTAGATTTGAGATATTTTGAGTTAGGAATATTATTTTCGACCAATTCTTTTTTGCTCCTGGTCTCTAGGACCTTTGTTTATCCAGTAGTATTTAGTATTTTATTTTCAGGTTAATTTAAATTAGGTTTTTAGCAAAACAGTACTGTTTTAGTTATAGTTTTGGTTTAGTCTTTTCTTTATTGTTTTTATTAGTTTCAAATTATTATTTTTTCACTCTTGAAAAATTTAGTTTTGTTTCTGTTAGTCAACAAAAGAAAATTTTGTTTTTATTTTAAATTTTTTTTTCTTAGTTTTGTATGAAAACTTGTTTAGGTCATAGTTAGTGTTTTATAAAAGCTTTTTATTTGTTTCTTTTTGCAAATAAAATTTTATGGAAAAAAAATACTTTCTGTTAAATTAGTTATTTTACATTTTATTTTCTGTTAATTTATTAGTTTAGTATTTTAATTGTTGTTAAATTTTTACTTACGGCAAAACTATATTAGATGTTTGTAGCAAAGTCATAGATCTTCGTTAGTAGTTTTTCTTTGTAGTTTTATTTGAAGTTTCTTTTGATTTTTTTGTTTGAGTTTTATTATCGATTTTCCTTG
>NW_025307084.1:0-730 GCF_018294505.1 Triticum aestivum
TAATTACCTATGCATTATTTGGATCACTCAGAACATTTTAGTTTTAACATTTGAAAACTTTTATTGTTTGCTTTATTTTGAATTTGAATTTGAATGGGTTTTGAACTATCTCGAGATTAGCAACTATAATTGAGGTGACATGGCATCATTAATGTGGGGTTACTATAGCCTAATTATCCGGGCGTCACAATTCTCCTCCACTACAAGAAATCTCTTCCCGAGATTTAAGCGGTGGAGTAAGGGGGGGGGGGGTGTTGGTAGCGAAAAACCTAACGAGTCTTCACGACCTTGGCTGCCCTTTCGAAGAGGTTGATCCCTTACGTTGATGTCTTCATTTCTTTATTCCAAAGCATCATGATGAAGTTGTCGTCCTTTCTTCAGGGAACTCCATCATACTTAAGAATAGGTAAGGGGCAGCTCTACAATGATAGGATGTTATAAGGGAAATTCATCTGGGGGTATCCCAAGAATGAACTCATGAGTATCTCTCGAGTTGAACAAATGACACACATCGAGAGCAAAGTAAGACAGTGCGATAAGAAGTTTCAAGCGGATAGGCAATCGTTCATTGCCTGAAGCAGAGTGCGAAAGGGGTTCAGAGCAACGGGAATAAGTATTGTGTCCGATACCAGAATAGATCAACAGGTAAGTGGCCCGTGAATTACATACATAGTCAAGCACGAGGAATAACTCTGACAACAGGGTGTACAGGAGAGTCAGGTTTCGATCC
>NW_025307085.1:0-730 GCF_018294505.1 Triticum aestivum
TATGAAGGGTGCTCACCGCTTCGGGATCAAGGGCAAACTAGCTCCTCGCTATATTGGCCCATTCACTATTCTCGAAAGGCGTGGAAAAGTGGCATACCAACTGGAGCTACCGCCGAACCTTTCTCAGGTTCACGATGTGTTCCATGTGTCACAGCTCCGCCGTTGCTTCAAGGATCCAATCCGAGCTGTGGATCATGAAGTGCTCGAATTGCAGCAAGACCTCTCCTATAAGGAACATCCGGTCCGCATTCTCGACCAAGCTGAACGCCGCACACGTCAGAAGGCGATCAAGTTTCTCAAAGTCCAGTGGTCGCACCATTCTGAAGATGAGGCCACTTGGGAACGAGAGGATCGTCTGCGCGAAGAATACCCCGCACTGTTTCCTTCTACCTCCTAAATCTCGGGACGAGATTTCTTGTAGTGGAGGAGATTTGTAACACCTCGAGAATCATGCTACAGTAACTCCCTGTGATTAAGCTAATCATGTTGCTAAACAGGGCTTGATCACAATTGCATCAAATTTCTTTTCAAACTCCTAGTTCAAACTTCAATTAAAATCAAAGTGGAAAATAAAAGTTTTCAAAATTTTGAACAAAAATGTTCGGTGGGTGCCAAATAATACACTGGTAATTATGGTGGAGAAAACACATTTTTACAAAATACCTAAATACTTTTAAATGAAATAAAACAGAAAAGAAAATAAACAAATAAAAAGAAAAAGCAAAAGAAC
>NW_025307086.1:0-730 GCF_018294505.1 Triticum aestivum
TCGTTCTGGCCGTTTCAATTGTGTCATGGTGGTAGTTGACAAACTATCTCGTTATGCCCACTTTATCGGCCTTTCACATCCATTCACTGTCTCTGTGGTAGCCACAGCTTTCATGGATAATGTGCATAAGCTACATGGGATGCCAGAGTCCATTGTGTCTGATCGAGATCGCGTGTTCACCAGCCGCTTCTGGCGTGAACTGGCTGCCCTCACTGGAGTTAAGCTTCGTATGAGTTCTTCGCAGCACCCCCAAACAGATGGCACTACTGAACGTGTGAATCAATGTTTGGAAGGTTACTTGCGGTGTTTTACGCATGCTTGTCCGGTCAAATGGGCCCAATGGCTATCATTGGCAGAATTTTGGTATAATACCAGTTTGCATTCTGCTCTGGATGGTAAATCTCCGTTCGAGGTTCTGTATGGACATACGGCACGACACTTTGGCATTACTACAGCCGATGCATGTTCTGTGCCTGAACTGGATGAATGGCTTAAAGAGAGAGCGCTGACATTACGTTTGTTGCAGCAGCATTTGGAACGCATCAAGCTTCGTATGAAGAACCAGGCTGATAAAAAAAGATCTGATCGTGTCTTTCAGGTTGGTGATTACGTGTTCCTGAAACTTCAACCATATATACAATCTTCAGTGGCTCCGCGAGCGCATCATAAGCTGTTGTTCAAGTATTATGGCCCATTTCAAGTTCTGGAGCGCATTGGCGATGTTGCCTAC
>NW_025307087.1:0-730 GCF_018294505.1 Triticum aestivum
TCATCAATTCTGGTACTTGTTAATCCAAAAATAATTCAACCTAAGATTATCTCACTGACAACCTTGATTATTTGTATTTAGATACAACTTACCAGTTAGTAAATTCTCTAAGATGGAAATAATATAAACAAAGAAATGCTTTTATGGTATCAGAGTTTAGTATCAATTAATTATGTAACTAATATGATTTTATCATTCAACTAGTTAGATATTCATTCCCTTATACTGAAATTAACAGTTCATTTTATTGTTCCAGGAAAACAACAAATGCTGGCATACTGCTCGTTTGATTGAAGGGAACCAAGGTATTACTAATTCATTGAATAGGAGTTCTTCCATTATAAATGGAGATGTGGGGGCTGCTAATGTGGGTAAAAGTCATGTTCCTGATGATAGAATACTCAGTTTGGTGGATAACTTGTCTCCTATTTTATCGAGAAGAGCTAACCAAAATCTTAAAAAGAAGAGTGCTGAGAAAATTCTTAATGGGGTGTCCCTTAGTGGCACAGTATCCCTAAGTAGGACCGGCAAAAACTACCCGTCGAGTGGGATTGTGTCAGGCCCTAGGACTTGCAACAAATCTAATAAATATAAATGATTGGTCTCATGGAATTGCAGCAGGGGTGGGAAAGAGAGGCATGTCTTCCTGTTTGAGATCTTCTTTCTGAGAATAATGTTGACTTTGTGGAGCTCTAGGAAACTATTAAGGAGCATATTGACTCTCCTGTGT
>NW_025307088.1:0-730 GCF_018294505.1 Triticum aestivum
CACTCGCAGTTTTGGCCGATTCTAGCCCGTTTCATGGACTGCTACTCACTGTTTTGGGGTCCCGGAGTGATTTCCATGATTAACGGACCCCGGGGTGCGTTTACGTGATGGTCATCAACACTTGCGATTTTTGTCGATTCTGGCCCGTTTCGTGGACTATTACTCACCGTTTTGGGGTCACAAAGTGATTTCCATGCTTGTTGAACAACAAGGCGCGCTTACGTGGAGGTCATCGACATTGACAGTTTTGGCCGATTCTGGCCCGTTCCGTGGACTATTACTCACTGTTTTGGGGTCTCGGAGTGACTTCCACGATTAACGAACCCTGGGGTGCGTTTACATGTCGGTCCTCAACACTCACAGTTTTGGCCGATTCTGGCCCGTTTCATGGACTATTACTCACTGTTTTGGGGTCCCGGAGTGATTTCCATGATTGATGAACCCTGGGGTGCGTTTGAATGCCGGTCATCAACACTCGCAGTTTTTGTCGATTCTGACCCGTTTCATGGACTATTACTCACCGTTTTGTGGTCACAAAGTGATTTGCATGCTTGTTGAACTCCAAGGTGCGCTTAAGTGTCGGTCATCAACACTCATAGTTTTGGCCGATTCTGGCCCGTTTCATGGGCTATTACTCACTCTTTCAGGGTCCCGGAGTAATTTCCGTGATTAACGAACCCTAGGGTGCGTTTACGTGTCGGTCATCAACACTCGCGGTTTTTGTCGATTC
>NW_025307089.1:0-730 GCF_018294505.1 Triticum aestivum
AGCAGCCAGAGAAGAATCGCTTTGCTTCCCTACGTACATTAAAACTCGTGATAGGCCGTGAGTTTCGATTCCGTATGCGCTGAGCTGTATACATTAAAACTCATATTTTTAACACATATACATTAAAACTCACGTGCCAGAGGATACTACAGGATTTAAAAAAAAAGAATAACTACGTACTCTATATTATTTAGTAAGTATTCGTTTGCACGTGGTTGAATCGATCGGGGCGTGAGAACATAATGTCCATGTACATATTGTTTTTTAAAGATCCATGTATATTTGTTTGACGCACAAAAGCTAGCATTCTTAACAATGTAGTTAGGATATAATTTATCTGTTTCCCGGGCACATTTGATACAACACAAAAAATATAGATACACGTGTAAGATCACGATTGAAAAGATGTCAGGAACCCCGCGTTCCCCTGCCTGGCGAAAAGGGGGATGTCTAGATCACGCCGCCGCATTCTCTCAACCCTCCTACTCATCTCGCCGCACAATTAAATCTTTTGTCACACATGCTGAATAGTTTTTCTAATAAGCAAACCACATATTTGAAATGTGGGGTGCCCATTTCGTCAATATGGGACGGACATTTATACATACAATCTTAAATGTTTTTAATTTAAAAAGTGTCATTAACATTTAAATTCTAAGATGACTGTGTTACTACATCTCAAAGCAGGGGGTGGGCATATAGCAAGGGATAGGAAAGAAATCACTAATAT
>NW_025307090.1:0-730 GCF_018294505.1 Triticum aestivum
AGTTTGGGCCGATTCTTTCCAGTTTCTTGGACTATTACTTAGTTATGGGGGTCCCGAAATGATTTCCACAATGTACGAACCCCGGGTTGTGTTTACGTGTCGGTCAGCAACACTCACAATTTTGGCCAATTCTAACGTGTTTTCAGGACTATTACTCACCGTTTTCAGGTCCCGAAATGATTTCCATAGTTGTTGAACCCCAAGGCGCGCTCACGTGTCAGTCATCAATACTCATAGTTTTGGCTGATTCTGGCCCGTATCATGGACTATTACTCACTTTTTTGGGCCCCCGGATTGATTTCCACGGTTAACAAACCGCGGGGTGCATTTACGTGTCGGTCATCAACACTCACAGTTTTGGCCAATTCTGGCCCGTTTCTAGGACTATTACTCTGTTTTTGGGTCTCGGCGTGATTTCCATGATTGACGACCACCTGGGTGCATTTATGTGTCGGTCATCAACACTCGCAGTTTTGGCCGATTTTGGCCCGTTTCGTGGACTATTACAGACTGTTTTGGGGTATCGAAGTGATTTCAATGATTAATGAACCGCGGGGTGCGTTTACGTTTCGGCCATCAACATTACACTTTTGTCCGATTCTTGCCTTTTTTGTAGACTATTACTCACTGTTTTGGGGTCCCGGAGTGATTTCCACTATTAACGAACCTCGTCGTGCGTTTACGTGTCGGTCATCAACAATTGTGGTTTTTGTCGATTCTGACCTGTTTC
>NW_025307091.1:0-730 GCF_018294505.1 Triticum aestivum
GTGATTCTCATCAATACAGTTTTGGGTAATCCAACCATGCTGTTCGCACGACCCCTTGGGAATGGGCGAATTTTAAGGCTTATGAGGGGGGAGGCACTTGATATTCATAGCTTATATAAACGGACAAAATTCTATCCCTCTCCCCCACACCTTCCTCCCTTCCTTCCTCTCCGTCCTCAAGCTCCAGCGCCCCAGCTCCAATTTTTCCCTTTCACCCCAACTTCTCCAGCTATGGCTGGATCCGGTTCCCAGGGCAAGTGGATGGCCTCCTCCGTAACGGAGAAGGTCATCAACGATCTACGGGAAGCGAGATACTTGACAGCGGAGATCACACACGGGCTTCCTACCCCGGGGCAGGTCATCCCTATCCCAAAGCCCAGCGAAAGGGTGGTATTCATCCCCCACTTCCTCCGAGGACTTGGGTTTGCCCTCCATCCCTTTGTCCGAGGTCTCATGTTTTACTACGGGCTAGATTTCCACGATCTGGCCCCGAATTCCTTCCTCCACATCTCGGTGTTCATCGTCGTGTGTGAGGCATTCCTTGATGTCCCCCCACACTTCAGCCTGTGGCTCAAGGTTTTCAACATGAAGCCGAAGGTGGTTGACGGTCAACACGCCGAGTGCGGTGGCGCCATGGTGAGCAAGCTCCGCCATGTTACCTCGCCCAAAGGGACATTTGTGGACACTATCAAGGTATGGCAGCAGGAGTGGTTCTGCATCACCAAACCCC
>NW_025307092.1:0-730 GCF_018294505.1 Triticum aestivum
TAAGAATGAATTATCATCAGTCAGATGTTTTCTCCAAGATCTTTCAAATTCTTGCCATCGACGGTTCAACCTTTCTAATTTTTCATCTCAGAGTATCTCAACGATCCATGGTGGCGCTTCTTATCATCATTCTCAACATTTAAAGACCGAAGAAGAGTTCTCCTCCAAATCTTATCCGTTCTCTCAAAGACTCGAGGTTCTAGATTGATGCCTTCCTCTCATAATTGTTTTCGATTGTGAGAATTCTTTTCACCTACCGGAGCAATTCAAGATTCTTTTCAATTTGATTCTCTGAAGGCAACAATTTTGGGTTTATTCATCCTCAGCTTTCAGCTATTGTTCTCCAAATCATACCGGTGCATCGTTCAAATATCCTCTAATCAGTTTATGATCTCTTCGTTCACTTGTATCTAAATTCCCTCAAGTACCTTCATTTGTTTTCTAATTCTTACCGATGATTCTTCTCTTTTCTTCGTTCTTTTTCAATTCTTACGACGGTTTTTTTCAAGATTTCTCTTCCTTCGTTTTTATACCAATTCATTCGTTGGTTCAATCCTACCGGTGATTCGTGGAAGACCTTCCTAAGTTTGCGTTATATCTCTCTCTTAATCCTTTTAACAAGAATAAGTAGTATGCAAAATCCGTTGCTTGTCATCAATTTAAATTGGTGAAGGATAATCATAATGTAATTCTTATTCTTTGTTTCATCCAAGTGATTAATTCCTTATTC
>NW_025307093.1:0-730 GCF_018294505.1 Triticum aestivum
CTTTGGGCGGCTGGAGCAAGAACACCAGAGGTTGAAGAAGCACTATGGCCGTTGGATGGACATCGTACGGTCACTGGAGCTAGAATCGTTCATATTGACTAAGTTGACAAAGCCCTCCGTCCTCGTCAACTTAGTAGGCCCACAAGTCAGCCACCCACTATGGTGGGTCCCAGCTAGCACGGGGTATTCATTTTTTGGTGCGTAATAAGGAGGCACTTCCTTGCGTGCGAAGATATAGCTGGTGGGTCCGACCTGTCAGCGGGGGGAACGTTTTTTCACGAAATACAGAAGCCCTTCCCACGTACAGTGCATGTACAGTGCGTAATAAGGAGGAACTTTCCTTGCCTGCGACCATGGACCTCGTGGGTCCCAGCCGTCAGGCTCTCCACGTACAGTCCTCTTCCGATGACTCTCGTATGTTGACCACGCCGCGCCGAGCGCACCGAGGCGGTGGACGACGGTGAGGCCCCAGACTGGAACGACCCGGAGATGGGGAAGACGTGGCAGTGGAGTCGCAGACGGAGAGGAGTGGGAAACTTGACTGGTTCGGGTGCGGGGTGGGCCTACACTCGGCAGAGAATAACAGGAGGTGCGGAGTGGAGGGATGGCCTGGCCGTCGGCGGGGTAGCATTTCGCTGAGGAGCACAAAACAACGCCGCTGGACGCCGAAGGCTGGAGCAGGCGGTTCCGGCAGCGCTGGGGGAAGAAGACGAGAGATTGAAGAAGAATG
>NW_025307094.1:0-730 GCF_018294505.1 Triticum aestivum
GATATCGTCATTTCATCCACATAGCATGTGCAAGAAAGTTGAGAGGGTTACGGCACAAACTGGATGCACTTCCTGTACAAAACGGACAATCTCTTTCAAAGTATCAGGATTTCATACGGAAACTCGTCTGTTACAAAGGATTTCATTTTTAAACTTATTTGAACTCCTGACTTTTTGTGTGTTCAAAATGCACTATTCAAAGCCACATCATCATTTTTCAATCCTTTCTGACTTCATTTGTTATTTTTCATGCATTTACTAATTATTTTGAGCTATAAGACCCTAAAATTGAAAAGCTTTTCAAATGAACTCTGAAAAGGTTGAAAGTTGGCATGATATCATCATTTCATCCACATATCATGTGCAAGAAAGTTGAGAGGGTTACGGCAAAAACTGGATGCACTTCGTGTACAAAACGGACAATCTCTTTCAAAGTATCAGCATTTCATCCGGAAACTCGTCTGTTACAAAGGGATTTCATTTTTTAAAACTTATTTGAACTCCTGACTTTCTGTGTGTTCAAAATGCACCATCCAAAGCCACATCATCATTTTTCAATCCTTTCTGACTTCATTTGTTATTTTTCATGCATTTACTAATTATTTTGAGCTATAAGACCCTAAAATTGAAAAGCATTTCAAATGAACCCTGAAAAGGTTGAAAGTTGGCATGATATCATCATTTCATCCACATAGCATGTGCAAGAAAGTTGAGAGGGTTACGGCAAAAA
>NW_025307095.1:0-730 GCF_018294505.1 Triticum aestivum
TGGGAGAGACAGACACCCGCTAGCCACCTTATGCAACTAGTGCATGTCAGTCGGTGGAACCTGTCTCACGTAAGCGTACGTGTAAGGTCGGTCCGGGCCGCTTCATCCCACAATGCCGCCGAAACAAGATAAGACTAGTAGCGGCAAGAAGAATTGGCAACATCTACGCCCACAACTGCTTTGTGTTCTACTCGTGCATAGAAACTACGCATAGACCTAGCTCATGATGCCACTGTTGGGGAACGTAGCAGAAATTCAAAATTTTCTACGCATCACCAAGATCAATCTATGGAGTAATCTAGCAACGAGGGGAAGGGGAGTGCATCTACATACCCTTGTAGATCGCGATGCGGAAGCGTTGCAAGAACGCGGATGAGGGAGTCGTACTCGTAGCGATTCAGATCGCGGTTGATTCCGATCTGAGCACCGAAGAACGGTGCCTCCGCGTTCAACACACGTGCAGCCCGGTGACGTCTCCCACGCCTTGATCCAGCAGAGAGGGAGAGGTTGGGAAGACTCCATCCAGCAGCAGCACGACGGCGTGGTGGTGATGGAGGAGCGTGGCAATCCCGCAGGGCTTCGCCAAGCACCGCGGGAGAGGAGGAGGAGGGAGAGGGGTAGGGCTGCGCCGAAAGAGAGACGTTCTCATGTGTTGGGCAGCCCCAAACCTCAACTATATATAGGGTGGGGGAAGGGGGCTGCGCCCCCTCTAGGGTTTCCACCCCAAGGG
>NW_025307096.1:0-730 GCF_018294505.1 Triticum aestivum
GTCAATCTATCGTAAGCAAGCAATAGTAACCACACATAAGCAATCACTCAAAAGATCAGCAAGAACGAAGAAGACGATTCGGGAAACATCAAAACCAAGCAAATAACTCTTGCAACATAAAACAATTTCTAACAGTACCAAAATTATGTGAATTTGGCCTTATCAGAAAGTTTAGGTCAAGAGCTTCACTTTGCAAAAAGAATCAACTCAAACGGGGTTACGAAACTCAAGTTATGATCAAAAGAAGATTGAATACAAATCTGTCTGAATTCAAATTTTAAAACTTTCAAAAACATGTTTAAGTTGTTTTACTGGATAGAGGGGATCATAACGAAGACGTGGGCGTTGGTTTCGTTGGATTTGGACAAACGAGTAAAAAGATGTGGTCGTTTGAAAATCAGGGACTAATCTGCAAATAAAATATTTACGGATAGGTCCCTGGCGTAAATAAACAGAAAAAGAAAAATTTAAATAGCGAACGTTCGTTTATAAGACCTAACCAGTGGACGTTCGCAGTTTAGAAAAACCAAAAAAAAACAGAACTAGGTTTTTTTAATAAAACCAAAACGAAGAAAAAAAATAAACCGGGGCGGTTCACGTGTTTATACCGGCTCGGGCAAATAAACCGGCGGCGGCGGCGGTTCCGGCGAAGTGCGGCGGAGCGACGCGGCGGCGGCGGCTCGGGTCCGGCGGGTCCGGTCGTCGAGGAGGGCAACGGAGAGGTCGGGGA
>NW_025307097.1:0-730 GCF_018294505.1 Triticum aestivum
GTACACGAAGTGCATCCAGTTTTTGCCGTAACCCTCTCAACTTTCTTGCACATGCTGTGTGGATGAAATGATGATATCATGCCAACTTTCAACCTTTTCAGAGTTCATTTGAAATGCTTTTCAATTTTAGGTTCTTATAGCTCAAAATAATTAGTAAATGCATGAAAAATAACAAATGAAGTCAGAAAGGCTTGAAAAATGATGATGTGGCTTTGAATGGTGCATTTTGAACACACAAAAAGTCAGGAGTTCAAATAGGTTTTAAAAAATGAAATCCCTTTGTAACAGACGAGTTTCCGGATGAAATCCTGATACTTTGAAAGAGATTGTCCGTTTTGTACACGAAGTGCATCCAGTTTTTGCCGTAAACCTCTCAACTTTCTTGCACATGCTGTGTGGATGAAATGATGATATCATGCCAAATTTCAACCTTTTCAGAGTTCATTTGAAATGCGTTTCAATTTTAGGGTCTTATAGCTCAAAATAATTAGTAAATGCATGAAAAATAACAAATGAAGTCAGAAAGGATTGAAAAATGATGATGTGGCTTTGAATGGTGCATTTTGAACACACAAAAAGTCAGGAGTTCAAATAAGTTTTAAAAAATGAAATCCCTTTGTAACAGACGAGTTTCCGGATGAAATCCTGATACTTTGAAAGAGATTGTCCGTTTTGTACACGAAGTGCATCCAGTTTTTGCCGTAACCCTCTCAACTTTCCTGCACATGCT
>NW_025307098.1:0-730 GCF_018294505.1 Triticum aestivum
GACGTCCTCGCACGTTCGTAGTCGGATCGTCAAAGTCGACTTCCACCAAAGCGAAATCCACCATCTCATCGAAAGACGGGACACCTTTGCCTCTATCAAGTGGTATCAGATTTCCAGGTTGCTCGGTGAGATTTTACAGTTTTTCGTAGTTTAGATCGAGTCTGTTCTTCATACCTATAGTCCACGAAAAAGCCAAAAAAAATTAGGGTTAGTTCATCCCATCCGAACCAATCTGAGCCTTGCATAATCTTTTCTGTATTTGCTTTGTTGAATTTGCGGTTGCATCGTCGTGTTCAGTTGCTGGTCTTAGCGTCTAGTCTTTTAGAGTTTCGAGTTCTGTTCACAAGTTGTCACGCCATCGCCGCACCATCATCATCGCCCCTGCCATCTACCACCACCGCTCCGAATCCGTATCCATATACCACCACCAATCCGTGTCCATATACCACCACCGATCCATATCCATATACTACCACTGCTGCCATATACCACCACCATATATCCACCACCAATCCGAGTTCCTTGCTTATTAGGTTTGTTTTCGGGATCAATCTAGATTCCGATTCGTATTTCCTTGCCGGAGTAGGTTTCGGAAAAAAAAAAAAAAAGTCGGGTAGCCACGCTCCGTTTAGGCCCAAAATTTTTCGAAAACGCATTTTTCGAAAAATTTTCTGGCTATCCTATTTTTAGGTGTTTCTGAGTGTTTTGAGACAGGTGCCATTATAGGAAG
>NW_025307099.1:0-730 GCF_018294505.1 Triticum aestivum
ACGTAAGCGGACCTTGGGGTTCAACAATTATGGAAATCGCTTCGGGACCCCTAAACAGTGAGTAATAATCCAAGAAACGGGTCATAATCGGCCAAAACTACCAGTATTGATCACCGACACGTAAACGCACCCCAGGGTTCGTTAATCATGGAAATCACTGAGGGAACCCCAAATAGTGAGTAATCGTCCATGAAACGGGCTAGAATCGGCCAAAACTGCCAGTGTTGATGACCGACACGTAAGCGCTTCTTGGGGTTCAACAACTATGGAAATCGCTCTGGCACCCCAAAACAGTGAGTAATAGTCCAAGAACCGGGCCAGAATCGGTCAAAACTGCCAGTGTTGATGACCAACACCTATGGAAATCGCTTCGGGACCCGAAAACAGTGAGTAATATTCGAAGAAACAGGTCAGAATAAGCCAAAATTGCGAGCGTTGATGACCGACATGTAAACACACCTCATGGTTTGTTAACCATGGAAACCACTCCGGGACCCAAAAACAGTGAGTAATAGTCCATCAAACGGGCCAGAATCGGCCAAAACTGCCAGTGTTGATGATCGACACGTAAGCAGACCTTGGGGTTCAACAATTATGGAAATCGCTTCGCGACCCCAAAACGGTGAGTAATAATCCAAGAAACGGGCCAGAATCGGCCAAAACAGCGAGTGTTGATGACCGACACATAAACGCACCCCAGGGTTTGTTAATTGTGGAAGTCACTCTAGGA
>NW_025307100.1:0-730 GCF_018294505.1 Triticum aestivum
AGTAAAACTGGGTATGAACGGGATATGATCAAAGTGTTACTTGCCTTGCTGATGATCCGCAAAACCTAGCGAGTCGAAGTAACAAGCGGCACACTCCGGGTACTCTATCGCAAACAAACAAGCATACAATCAGTACTCATCTAATGCACAGGTAAAACTCGAAAGAAAGATCCAACCAGAAAGTTCAACTTAAGAACTCCGGTTTGCAAAAAGAATCAACTCGAAAGAAGCAACGAAAGTCAAACGGCAAAAGAAAGAAACTTCGTTTGCTAATCTGGATCTAAACGAGCGAGAAACTTGTTTGAGTAGGTTAAACGGAAAGAGAATTTCGAGACGAAACTCTAGGCGCTTGAATCGCCTGATTCCGATAAACGAGCGAGAAGTTAAACAGAATCGAAGATTCGATCAGAAATCGAATCTGAGAAAATAACGAGAAAAATCCGACGAAAAAGAAAAATGGACGAACGGTTAAATAACGAACGTTCGTTAACAGAGAAAAACCGACGAACGCGTTCGTTAAAACGAACGGTTCGGTGAACGCTCGCAAAATAATAAAACCGAAAAAAACCGATCTAGGGTTTTTTTTAAACGAACGGTTTTTTTAAGAAAACCGGCAACGGCGAGGTGCGGCTACCTCGGGGACGGGCTCCGGCGAGGCTCCGGCGACGGGGCTGCGGGGCTCGGGGCGAGGGCGGCTCGGGGTGAGGGGCGGGGCTCCGGCGGCGGCTCC
>NW_025307101.1:0-730 GCF_018294505.1 Triticum aestivum
CGGGCCCGCTGCGGGCTTCGCGGGCCGGCGGCGGGGCGGTTGGACGTCGTCCGGCACGGACGGACGCGTCCGGCGGCGCGGTGGGAAAAACGCAAGGGTTCGTGTGCGAATCCGTTTTTGGGATGCCCACTTATAAATAGGTAGAGGGAGGTAGGAGGCTCCAAATGAGGTGCGGTTTTCGCCCACACGATTGTGATCGAACGACCTACAGCATGGAAAAGAGTTTGGTGGGTTTTGGACTGGTTTTAGAGGGGGTTTTTGCTGGACACTCAAATGGACTTTGCGGATGCCCGGTTAACCGTTGGAGTACCAAACGACCTCCGAATGGAACGAAACTTGACCGGTAGTCTCCGGGTGGTATATTAAGACCACTTGACAAGCCTCGGTCCATTCCGAGAAAGTTTGACACACGCACACGAAAGAAAACAAGAGGGGTGCACCGGAGGAGATAGGAGCGCCGGATTGGAAAACGGACAACGGGGAAAATGCTCGGATGCATGAGACGAACACATATGCAAATGTAATGCGCATGATGACATGATATGAAAATGCATGACATGACAAAATACAAAACGAAAGACAAAACCCGACAACGGAGGGAAAAACATATCACATAGCCGGAAATGGCAAGAGTCGGAGTTACAAATATGGCAAGTTACATGCGGGGTGTTACAACACTCCACCACTACGAGAGGATCTCGTCCCGAGATCTAGGACTGAAAGAACTCCG
>NW_025307102.1:0-730 GCF_018294505.1 Triticum aestivum
GAACTCATCTGTTACACAGGCACTTCAATGTTTTTTAAACTTATTTGAACTCCGGACTTCTTTTGCGTTCAGTATGCAGCATTCAAAGCGACGTTATCAATTTCCAACATGTTCTGACATCATTTGTTGTTTTTCAGTCATTTACCTAATTTTTTAGAGAGCTAAATGACCGTGAGATTGAAAATCACTACAAAATGAATTCCCAAAATGTTGAAACTTGGCATGGTATCATCATTTCACCCGCATAGCATTTGCGAAACAGTAGAGAGGGTCATGGCAAAAACTGGATGCACTTCGTGTACAAACTGGACAAACTCTTTCGGAGTATCAGGGTTTCGGACGAGAACTCATCTGTTACACGGGCACTTCAATGTTTTTTAAACTTGTTTGTACTCCGGACTTTTTTTGTGTTCAGTATGCAGCATTCAAAGCGAAGTCATCAATTTTCAACATGTTCTGACATCATTTGTTGGTTTTCAGTCATTTACCTAATTGTTTAGAGAGCTAAATGACCGTGAAATTGAAAATCACTGCAAAATGAATTATGAAAATGTTGAAACTTGGCATGGTATCATCATTTCACCCGCATAGCATGTGCGAAAGAGTAGGGGGTCGCGGCAAAACTTGGACGCACTTCGTGTATAAACTGGACAAACTCTTTCGGAGTATCAGGGCTTCGGACGAGAACTCATCTGTTACACGGGAACTTCAATGTTTTTTAAACTTATTT
>NW_025307103.1:0-730 GCF_018294505.1 Triticum aestivum
GTCTGTTACCAAGGGATTTCATTTTTTAAAACTTATTTGAACTCCTGACTTTTTGTGTGTTCAAAACGCACCTTTCAAAGCCACATCATCATTTTTCAATCCTTTCTGACTTCATTTTTTATTTTTCATGCATTTACTAATTATTTTGAGCTATAAGACCCTAAAATTGAAAAGCATTTCAAATGAACTCTGAAAAGGTTGAAAGTTGGCATGGTATCATCATTTCATCCACATAGCATGTGCAAGAAAGTTGAGAGGGTTACGACAAAAACTGGATGCACTTCGTGAACAAAACGGACAATCTCTTTAAAAGTATCAGGATTTCATACGGAAACTCGTCTGTTACAAAGGGATTTCATTTTTTTAACCTTATTTGAACTCCCGACTTTTTCTGTGTTCAAAACGCACCTTTCAAAGCCACATCATCATATTTCAATCCTTTCTGACTTCATTTGTTATTTTTCATGCATTTACTAATTATTTTGAGCTATAAGACCCTAAAATTGAAAAGCATTTCAAATGAACTCTGAAATGGTTGAAAGTTGGCATGGTATCATCATTTCATCCACATAGCATGTGCAAGAATGTTGATAGGGTCCCGGCAAAAACTGGATGCGCTTCGTGTACAAAACAGACAATCTCTTTCAAAGCATCAGGATTTCATACGGAAACTCGTCTGTTACAAAGGAATTTCATTTTTTAAAACTTATTTGAACTCCTGACTTTTTGT
>NW_025307104.1:0-730 GCF_018294505.1 Triticum aestivum
ACACGTAAGCACACCTTGGAGTTCAACAACAATGGAAATCACTTCGGGACCCCAAAACCGTGAGTAATAGTCCACGAAACATGTCAGAATTGGCCAAAACTGTGAGTGTTGACGACAAACACATAAATGCACCCCGGGGTTCATCAATCGTGGAAATCCCTCTGGGTCTCCAAAACATTGAGTTATAGTGCACGAAACGGACACGATTCGGCCAAATATGTGAGTGTTGATGACCGACACGTAAACGCACCCTGGGGTTCGTCAATCATGGAAATGACTCTGAGACCCCAAAATAGAGTAGTAGTCCAAGAAACGGGCCAGAATCGGCCCAAACTGTGATTGTTAATGACCGACACGTAAGCGCACCTTGGAGTTCGACAACCATGGAAATCGCTTTGGGACCCCAAAACGGTGAGTAATAGTGCATGAAACGGGCCAGAATCGGCCAAAACTGCGAGTGTTGATGACCGACACGTAAGCACACCTTGGAGTTCAACAACAATGGAAATCACTTCGGGACCCCAAAACCGTGAGTAATAGTCCACGAAACATGTCAGAATTGGCCAAAACTGTGAGTGTTGACGACAAACACATAAATGCACCCCGGGGTTCATCAATCGTGGAAATCCCTCTGGGTCTCCAAAACATTGAGTTATAGTGCACGAAACGGACACGATTCGGCCAAATATGTGAGTGTTGATGACCGACACGTAAACGCACCCTGGGGTTC
>NW_025307105.1:0-730 GCF_018294505.1 Triticum aestivum
GCGTTCAGTATGCATCTTTCAAAGCGACGTCATCAATTTCCAACACGTTCTGACATCATTTGCTGTTTTTCAGTCATTTACCGATTTGTTTAGGGAGCTAAATGACGGTGAAATTGAAAATCACTACAAAATGAACTCTGAAAATGTTGGAACTTGGCATGGTATCATCATTTCGCCCGCATAGCATGTGCAAAAGAGTAGAGAGGGTCACGGCGAAAACTGGACGCACCTCGTGTACAAACTGGACAATCTCTTTCGGAGTATCAGGGTTTCGGACGAGAACTCATCTGTTACACGGGCACTTCAATGTTTTTTAAACTTATTTGAACTCCACCCTATTTTTGCGTTCAGTATGCATCTTTCAAAGCAACGTCATCGATTTCCAACACGTTCTGACATCATGTGCTGTTTTTCAGTCATTTACCGATTTGTTTAGGGAGCTAAATGACGGTGAAATTGAAAATCACTACAAAATGAACTCTGAAAATGTTGGAACTTGGCATGGTATCATCATTTCGCCTGCATCGCATGTGCAAAAGAGTAGAGAGGGTTACGGCGAAAACTGGACGCACCTCGTGTACAAACTGGACAATCTCTTTCGGAGTATCAGGGTTTCGGACGAGAACTCATCTGTTACACGGGCACTTCAATGTTTTTTAAACTTATTGAACTCCACCCTATTTTTGCGTTCAGTATGCATCTTTCAAAGCGACGTCATCAATTTCCAACA
>NW_025307106.1:0-729 GCF_018294505.1 Triticum aestivum
TCTCTACATTCTTGCACATGCTATGTGGGTAAAATGATGATACCATTCCAACTTTCAACCTTTTCAGAGTTCATTTGAAATGCTTTCCAATTTCAGGGTCTTATAGCTCAAAATAATCAGTAAATGCATGAAAAATAACAAATGAAGTCAGAAAGGGTTGAAAATTAATGATGTGGATTTGAATGGTGCATTTTGAGCACAGAAAAACTATGGAGTTCAAATAAGTTCTAAAAAATGAAACCCCTTTGTAACAGACAAGTTTCCGTATGAAACCCTGATACTTTGAAAGAGATTGTCCGTTTTGTACACGAAGTGCATCTAGTTTTTACCGTAACCCTCTCTATATTCTTGCACATGCTATGTGGGTCAAATGATGATACCATGCCAACTTTCAACCTTTTCAGAGTTCATTTGAAATGCTTTTCAATTTCAGGGTCTTATAGCTCAAAATAACCTGTAAATGCATGAAAAATAACAAAAGAAGTCAGAAAGGGTTGAAAATTGATGATGTGGCTTTGAATGGTGCATTTTGAGCACAGAAAAACTATGGAGTTCAAATAAGTTCAAAAAAATGAAATCCCTTTGTAACAGAAAAGTTTCCGTATGAAACCCTGATACTTCAAAAGAGATTGTCTGTTTTGTAAAAGAAGTGCATCCAGTTTTTGCTGTAACCCTCTCTACTTTCTTGGACATGCTATGTGGGTCAAATGATGATACCATGCCAACTTT
>NW_025307107.1:0-729 GCF_018294505.1 Triticum aestivum
CGGTTTTTGTCGATTCTGTCCTTTTCGTGGACTATTACTCACCGTTTTGGGGTCCTAAAGCGATTTCCATTGCTGTCGAACCCCAAGGTGTGCTTACGTGTTGGTCGTCAAGTCTCGCAGTTTTGGCCGATTCTGGCCCGTTTCTTGGACTATTACTCAGTTTTGGGGTCCCGAAGTGATTTCCACGATTGACGAACCCCGGGGGTGCGTTTATGTGTCGGTCATCAACACTCACAATTTTGGTTAATTCTGGCCGTCTCGTGCACTATTACTCGCTGTTTTGGGGTCCCGGAGAGATTTCCATGATTGAAGTACCTCTGGGTGCGTTTACGTGTCGGTCATCAACACTCGCAGGTTTTGTTGATTCCGACCCGTTTCGTGGACTATTACTCACCGTTTTGGGGTCCCAAAGAGATTTCCATTTTTGTCGAACCCCAAGGTGTGCTTGCGTGTTGGTCGTCAAGACTCGCAGTTTTGGCCGATTTTGGCCCGCTTTTGAACTATTACACAGTTTTGGCATCCCGAAGTGATTTCCACGATTGACAAACCCTACGGTGCGCTTACTTGTCGGTCATCAACAATCGCAGTTTTGGCCGATTCTGGTCCGTTTGGTGCACTATTATTCACCGTTTTGGGGTCCTAGAGCGATTTACACGATTTGCGATCCCCGGGGTGCGTTTATGTGTCGGTTATCAACACTCACCATTTTGCCCAATTCTGGTCCGTCTC
>NW_025307108.1:0-729 GCF_018294505.1 Triticum aestivum
TTAAAAAATGAAATCCCTTTTTAACAGATGAGTTTCCGGATGAAATCCTGATACTTTGAAAGAGATTGTTCGTTTTGTACACGAAGTGCATCCAGTTTTTGCGTAACCCTCTCAACTTTCTTGCACATTCTATGTGGATGAAATGATGATACCATGCCAACTTTCAACCTTTTCAGAGTTCATTTGAAATGTTTTTCAATTTTAGGGTCTTATAGCTCAAAATAATTAGTAAATGCATGAAAAATAACAAATGAAGTCAGAAAGGATTGAAAAATGATGATGTGGCTTTGAATGGTGCATTTTGAACACACAAAAAGTTTGGATTTCAAATAAGTTTTAAAAAATGAAATCCCTTTGTAACAGACGAGTTTCCGGATGAAATCCTGATACTTTGAAAGAGATTGTCCGTTTTGTACACGAAGTGCATCCAGTTTTTGCTGTAACCCTCTCAACTTTCTTGCACATGCTATGTGGATGAAATGATGATACCATGCCGACTTTCAACCTTTTCAGAGTTCATTTGAAATGCTTTTCAATTTTAGGGTCTTATAGCTCAAAATAATTAGTAAATGCATGAAAAATAACAAATGAAGTCAGAAAGGATTGAAAAATGATGATGTGGCTTTGAATGGTGCATTTTGAACACACAAAAAGTCAGGAGTTCAAATAAGTTTTAAAAAATGAAATCCCTTTTTAACAGACGAGTTTCCGGATGAAATCCTGATACTT
>NW_025307109.1:0-729 GCF_018294505.1 Triticum aestivum
AAATAAATAAAACAAAATGATAAAAATGTCAAAAAAATAAAAGAAAATAAGTTTCCCATGTGAGATGTGGCCTAGTTGTTGGGAAAATTTGCAAATATGAATTTTGACTTCATTTTCAAAATCTCGCGAGAATTTGTAAAAATGGGCATAACTTGTGCATACTAACTCGGATGAAAAAGTTTGTTATATGAAAAATCATCTACTCGAAAAGTTAAACATTTTCAAAATCCTCAAAAACCTAACAGAAAAAAAGATATGAGGCTTTTAAGATCTAGAGAAGCAAAAAAAATCAAAAAAAATTCAAACTTACTAATGGCGCACCTGCCCATTAGTATCTTCCCTCCTTCAAAATTCAGAATAAGTCAAAAAAATAAAAAAAATTACTAATGGCGCACCTGACCATGGTGCGCCATTAGTATCTTCCTGCCTTCAAAATTCAAAATAAATAAAAAAAATAAAAAAAATTACTAATGGCGCACCTGACCGTGGTGCGCCATTAGTATCTTCCCGCCTTCAAAATTCAAAATAAATCAAAAAAATAAAAAAATTTACTAATGGCGCACCTGCCCGCGGTGCGCCATTAGTATGCCGTATATATGGCTGGTCCTCTCCTCCTCTCTTCATTTCATCTTCCCTTCTCTCCTCCTCTGCGGCGACCTCCTCCTACCTCCTCGCTCCTCCCCTCCCCTCCCCTCCCCTCCCCTCCCCTCATGGTTTCTTCTCCCTCCT
>NW_025307110.1:0-729 GCF_018294505.1 Triticum aestivum
GTCGACGCCCCGGCTCCGGCTGCTGCGGCCGGCGTCTTCCCTGGCCGGCACCCTGCTGCGCTGGGTCAGGGGCTCGTCCGCTAACGGGCGCCCCGTAGCCCCTTGCACCCGTGCGCCCACGCCCGTTCGGGCGAGCGCCCGCACCCGCGCCCGGTCGGCCTCCTGGGCCACTGCCGGGTGGGGTCCGATGCCCTCTGGGCCACTGACTAGCGGGCCCCAGCCCCAGAAACGTTTAAAAAAAATATAAAAATAAAATAAAAAATAAAATAAATAAATAAATAAATAAACAATAAAATAAATAAAACAATAAATATAAATAATTAAATTAAAATGATTTACTAAAATTATTAATTAATTAATTAATTAATTAATTAAGTTAATTAATCTGGTTTAATTAAATTAATTAACTAGTTAAGTTTAATTAAACTGTAATTAGATTAACCTAAACCCTAATTAACCTAAATAGAGAATGACAGGTGGGTCCCACTGGACCCACATGTCAGGGTTGACTCAGTCAACCCCTGTTGACTGCTGACGTCAGCATGACATCATGCTGACGTCATAAATACATTTTTTCGAATTAATTAAATATATAATTAAATTCCAAAATTATTAAAATCTTTTAAAAATCATATCTTTTAATCCGTAACTCGGATTAAAATATTTTCAACATGAAAGTTGCTCAGAACGACGAGACGATTCCGGATACGCAGTCCGTTCGTCCACCAC
>NW_025307111.1:0-729 GCF_018294505.1 Triticum aestivum
AAAAATAAGAAAAATCAAAACCAGGAAGTTTTATATGGAAAAATGAATTAGTGACATTGGTATTACCCTTTAAGAAGAAAAAATAAAATTAAAATCAAATAATGAGGTTTTCGAACAAATAATGAATTGGTGATATTTCTATTACACTTTAAGAAGAAGGAAAATGAAAAATAAAGGTTTAAAAATTTTGCACACAATATACACAAAAATTGTGCTTTTTAATGCAAGAATAATCATATAATGGTGATGTTTTTTGCAAATAAAAGGTTACTAAGCATGAACGAATTAGTGGCATTGGTATTATCCTAAAAGAAGGAATAAAATGAATAATAACTAAATCAAGATAATAAATTTTATAAGGAATAATTAATTAGTGCCATTGGTATTACTCTTTATGAATAAAGATTATCAAAAGTTAAAAAAATATGCACATGACTTTGCAATATAATAGTGTATTTTTCACACATGTTACATAGTATTTGTGTTTGTGTACATTTACACTCACCCAACATCTCAAAAATACCTACAAAATAAAATAAAATAAACCAACTAATAAATAAAAACAAACAAAAAGGGGAAAACACACAAAAATAGAAAAACAGAAGACATAACAAAGGGAAAGAGGGATGGGCAGGGCGGTACAGGTAATGGGCTTCAGCCCAGTGGCAACTTGACGGGCACAAATATGTGGTCAGTAAAAAAAATGCAACCAGCTCACAAAGTAGTCCG
>NW_025307112.1:0-729 GCF_018294505.1 Triticum aestivum
GTATCCTCCCAACATGGATCCAGTACAGGAATGAGAAAGACAATACCCAGTTTAACACCTTCCTTGACCATTTATCCATAAGTAATGTTATTCATCACAATTAGTAATATTGTCTTGCTCTGTCCCATACTTTCTAGCTTCCTCCTAATAAGACTCACATTCTTTTTTCAACAGATGAGGTTCAAGTTGGATCCGAAAGATGATGCAACTAAACAAGCATGCACTCATGTTTTTTTAGTCTGCTCTGCGACAGTATCGGTACCACCTTAGAAAATCTCACTTTGAAGGCAGGGCTAACAATGAAATCGCCCAAACATCTCCAGTGGAATATATTACAGATGACGACTGGACAGCCCTCGTTAAACACTGGTCTGATCCAAAGTATCAGGTGGGCTATATGTATTTGATCAGACCACATATTGAACTTGTATTTATGTATGTGCCTTACAAGTGTATCTTATTCTAGGCTAACTGTTTGAAGAACAAAACCAACCGTTCTAAAGTGAAATTCGAACAGACAACAGGATCTCGTAGCTATATTGCACACTGCGGGGCTCTTGTAAATAGCTGCTACTTCTTTTTTTGTGCCATATTATCGTATCTATATTGACTTGTTCCAAATATAGAGGAAAGCCCGTGCAGACCAAAAAGAACCTAAACCGAATGCAATGCAAATCTTCAAGGATTGCCACACGAGCAAGATGAAGGGCATCAGCACACCAGTTCAAG
>NW_025307113.1:0-729 GCF_018294505.1 Triticum aestivum
GCCAACTTTCAACCTTTTCAGAGTTCATTTGAAATGCTTTTGAATTTCAGGGTCTTATAGCTCAAAAAATCAGTAAATGCATGAAAAATAACAAATGAAGTCAGAAAGGGTTGAAAATTGATGATGTGGCTTGGAATGGTGCATTTTGAACACACAAAAATCTGGAGTTCAAATAAGTTTTAAAAAATGAAATCCCTTTGTAACAGATGAGTTTCCGTATGAAACCCTGATACTTCGAAAGAGATTGTCCATTTTGTACACGAAGTGCATCTAGTTTTTGCCGTAACCCTCTCAACTTGGTAGCACATGCTATGTGGGTGAAATGATGATACAATGCCAACTTTCAACCTTTTCGGAGTTCATTTGAAATGCTTTTGAATTTCAGGGTCTTATAGCTCAAAAAAATCAGTAAATGCATGAAAAATAACAAATGAAGTCAGAAAGGGTTGAAAATTGATGATGTGGCTTTGAATGGTGCATTTTGAACACACAAAAAGTCTGGAGTTCAAATAAGTTAAAAAATGAAATCCCTTTGTAACAGATGAGTTTTCGTATGAAACCCTAATACTTTGAAAGAGATTGTCCATTTTGTACACGAAGTGCATCTAGTTTTTGCCGTAACCCTCTCAACTTGTTAGCACATGCTATGTGGGTGAAATGATGATAGCATGCCAACTTTCAACCTCTTCACAGTTCATTTGAAATGCTTTTGAATTTTAGGGTCTTATA
>NW_025307114.1:0-729 GCF_018294505.1 Triticum aestivum
ATAGAGAGACTCAACACATTTCCATGCTTCTTTAGCCATGACATGAGGTCGAAGATGAGGGAGATCTTCGGGAAGGATTGCATCTTGGATGATGAAGAGAGCACTCTCATTGAATTGATTGTCCACTTCTTCTCGAGGGGTGAAGTTGCTTGGGTCATGAGGATAGAAACCTTCTTCAATGATTCTCCAAAGGTTAGTATTCACATGTTTTAAATGACGCTTGAAGCGATAAACCCAAGAATCAAAATCTTCATTTTTCACATATTTAGGAGGAGGACCGGCATGATTCAAATGAGTAGAGGGAATCGGTCCTCTATGCACTGGGGGTTCCACATGGGCAAAGATGCCGGTGCCATTTCTACCACTAGTAGAAGGACTCTTTTCACGGTTAGCTTCCCCCTTGTCGGAGGTAGCATCCGTCACCTTATTAGTGGGATCACCCACTTTCATCGGCGAGGTAGATAGTTTAAGTCCGTCTAGGAATTCAGAAAACATGCTTTTAACCTCGGTCGTTATGGAGGTTTTCAATGTGTCTAAAGCCACATTGAATTCCTCACGTGAGACCGAGGTTCCCCCTTCGGCCGAAGACGAGATGGGATTCACACCGGAGTGCTCCTCCACACCGTCGTTGGTGTCAACCATACTCTTCGGACGGCAAAGTCCTTAATAAAGAGACGAGGCTCTGATACCAATTGAAAGGATCGATATGGTTGACTAGAGGGGGGGGGG
>NW_025307115.1:0-729 GCF_018294505.1 Triticum aestivum
TCCTGCTTTGGACCTCAAGTCTTAGATGTTTAGGTTTGGCTACGATGTCTGTTTGGTATTAGGCCTAGACTATCTGCGCCCCTTCATCAATTGGATAGATGTAGCGATAGTTGTTGCTTAGACGATGGCTTTAGTCTTACTGTTGTATAGCTTTGTAAGGTCGTATGAAAATAATTAATAAAGTGGCCGTATGCATCGTTCAGATGTAGAAGCCGGAGGTCATCCTCCTTTTCTAAAAAAAAGACAGTAGTCAGATATTTTGAACATGGGGTAGCTAGCTAATCCCTGATAGGCCCCTCCTTCCATGGTACATAGTCTAAGTGAGACAAACCCTTGATTGTGCAACGCCTACGCCTTAGGCGCTACACTATACAGTGTAGCGTCTAGCTCTCAGGCGTTGCACACTGACTTAGTAATTTTTAGGTAGTTTGAAGTGCAACTTTGGTCAGACGTGTAGCGCCTGTTGGTTAGGCGCTGCACAGTGCAGTGTGGCGCCTAGTTGTCAGGCGCTACACAAAAGAATCAGTCTGGTGAAGTTTTTTCGTCACAGTTTATTTTGTGAATTCTTTTTATTCACAAGTCAAATTTGTTGTTTTTGCCATGTGCATACGTGCCCTGCCCACGTGAGCTTGGCCAGGCCTGTCCCAATGCGACGGAAACACGTCGATGGCACCATCGGTGGGACATGCTACTTCTGGTTCACATGCAAACCTATCATGCACGCATCAC
>NW_025307116.1:0-729 GCF_018294505.1 Triticum aestivum
CCCTCTTGTTGGGTGAAGCCACGAACGACCCACCGTGCCTTGTACCGTGCCAAAGACCCGTCCGTGTTGAACTTGTGCCGAAAAATCCACTTGCCCGTGACCACATTCGCACCTGCAGGCTTAGGCACCAAAGACCAAGTAAAGTTGTTCATTAATGCATTAAACTCATCTAACATTGCTTGACGCCAATGGGGATCCTTGAGAGCGGATTTGTACGTGGGAGGAATGGGGGAGATGGTGGATGAGGCGTCGGCAAGAAAGAGCCGTTTGGGCATTAAGAACCCTGTTTTGGCACGTGTGGTCATACGGTGTGTGTTGTTGGGTGGCTGTATCGGGAGTGCACGGGAAGGAAGAGGTGGCAGTGGCGTACTGGGTGGTGAACGACTCGAGGATGATTCGGTGGAGCCGAGCGAGGCGACATGCGAGGCGGTGGGGACGAGCGAGCTTGGCGCGGGAGTGGGCGCGCGATCCAATGGGGATACGGCGGGACCGGGTGAGGTAGGTGGGCTGGTGGGCACGCGATCCGATGGGGATGCGGCGGGACCGGGCGAGTCGGGTGGGGTGGTGGGCACGCGATCCGATGGGGATGCGGCGGGACCGGGCGTGGCGTTGGAGCTGGTGGTCGCGCGATCCGAGGAGGACCCGGACGCGGGGGAGGGTGCAACGGGCGACGTGGGAGGGGTTGGTTGGTGGGTGGCAGAAGCTGGTGGTAGGTGGGGCCCAGGCGGG
>NW_025307117.1:0-729 GCF_018294505.1 Triticum aestivum
CGGAGCTGGCCGGCCCTTTCCCCTCCTCGCCCGCCGATTTGGGCGAACGCCCAGTCGGGCGCGCTACACCCGCAAGCCCCCCCGGGCCACTGACCACAGGGCCCCGCCCCAAAACGTTTTTCTTTAGAAAAAAGGAATAAAAAAATATATATATATATAATATAATAAAATAAATATAATTAATAGAAATAAAAATGATTTAATAAAATTAATTATTAATTAATTAATTAATTAAGTAATTAATTAAGTTAATTAATTCAGTTTAATTAATTGAATTAACTAGTTAATTTTAATTAAACTATAATTAGGATTAATCTAAACCCTAAATAAACCTAACAGTGTATGACAGGTGGGACCCACGGGACCCACATGTCAGGTTGACCAGGTCAACGGTCAACGCTGACTGCTGACGTCAGCATGACATCATGCTGATGTCATAAATCCATTTTCCGAATTAATTGAATAATTAATTAAATTTCAGAAATTAATAAAATTTTTAGAAAATCATACCTTTTAATCCGTAACTCGGATTAAAATATTTTCAACATGAAAGTTGCTCAGAACGACAAGACGAATCCGGATACGCAGTCCGTTCGTCCGCCACACACCCCTAACCTATCGAACCCGCAACTTTCCCCTCCGGCTCCTGTGCCCGAAAACGCGAAACACGGGGAATACTTTCCCGGATGTTTCCCCCCTTAACCGGTACCACCTCATACCACGTTAGGG
>NW_025307118.1:0-729 GCF_018294505.1 Triticum aestivum
AATCTTGGCCCATTCCGAGAATTTTTTTCTCCCGCTCATGGAACAAGGTCTGAGAGGGGCGACGGGCGCGGCAAGAGTGTCGGGTCGTGAAACGGATAACGAGGAAAAAGACTGGATGCAAGTTTTGAAAAACATGCCGATGAAATGCAGATGATGACATGGCAAAGTGCAACATGCAAGCAAATGACATGGCAACAACGACGAGTAGCTGGAAGACACCTGGCGCATCAGATCCGGGGCGTTACAACTCTCCTCCACTAACAAGAGATCTCGTCCCGAGATCTTAGGAACGAGACGGAAGAGAAAGAGAAAGAGGTGAAGTAAGAACACAAGAGAGAAGATGAACAAAGTCGAGAGCACTCGGTTAGAAAAAGAGGAATGACGAGTATGATGAGGATCAAAGTTCATGGAATAAGACAGACTCTGAAACCAGTCTGGTTAGAACAAGATAGAAAAAGAATGAATAAAAGAATTTGGGCAGCACTCCGACTGAAAATGGAAGGAATAGAACATGAACTTCACAAGATGGGGTGGCACTTGATGAGATGAACAACGCAATGCCTCCAGAAAAATTGAAAGAATGGAATGAAAAGAACGGATGGAAGAACAAGAACTTCCACCATGAATGAATTCGATAGCATCCTTCTAAGAAGGTTAGAACGGAGTTGAATATCTGAGAAGAACAAAGAAATGCAAAACTCTACATCAAAGAACACGGAGAATTATTTG
>NW_025307119.1:0-729 GCF_018294505.1 Triticum aestivum
GTTGGATCGGTGGGGTCTGGATCAGCCTCTCTCGTTGGGGCATCAGGACCGTTCATTTGAATCCAACATCAAGAGTTGACGCAGTGCATGGACCAAGCCTACGCAGTGCCCTTTCCATCATTGCATGCGTGCCCGTGCCCACCCGCAACATGCATGCCCACCCGCAGAACTGCGCCCATGTGTTGCATGCATGCCCTTGACGTAGCCCTGCTCCGCCACCTCCAACGACGCAGTAAGCTGTCGCATGCCTACCATTAGAACCAATGCAGCGTCGCATCAAAGCATGCACCCGGCCACAATGCAGCAGCACGATGAAGACAACCAAAAAGCCAACGCTGCATGGCGTGCTCCTCTTTAAGGAACTACTACTGCGGGGGGGGGGGGCGACTTCCTATCTGCCGCATTATGCGGCAGAATGTCCAGGCTTCGCATATGGCAGTCCCTCGACTGGGCTGGCCCAGGAAGGCAGCGAGCAGTGTAAAACATAAATGATTAGAAACGGAGCGCTTCACCCAGGATTCGAACCGCGACCGCGAGACTATAGACATACCTAGCTAGCCACTACGCCAGACTCTGTACGCTGGTGAAAGTGCAATGCGAGTCCTTTAGACCTATCATATCTAAGGAATCGGATTATTTTTCCTTTTTCCTATCATTTGTTGTAAATTCTGAATATATTATTTGAAAAGTACGAACGTTTTTTACAGAACACAAACTAGTTTTCAAAAA
>NW_025307120.1:0-729 GCF_018294505.1 Triticum aestivum
AGGTGCCGGCGGCGGCGCCGTCCGTGAGGGGGGGCACACCCCGGAGACGCGTGCCGAGCGTTTGCACCCGCCACAACACTTCCAGACTTGTGAGAGGCCGCCTATGCAATATTTGGTGGCATGCTAGCCCCCGGAGGCCGCCGGCCACAGTCGTAGACACGCGAAGAGCAATCCGCGTAGAGGGAATTGTTCGGATACTTCTCCATCACGAACAATTATGAAAAATTACCATCAGTCCTACAACACATGTGCCCACGTCGTGTAAAAAACTCATGATTTTATCGCGCTCCGAGTATTTAATAATATTCACGCCGCATCGTTACCGCAGAACGTCTACTACCGTGTCATCGCCGTCCGTGAGGGGGGGCACAACCCGGAGACGCGTGCCGCCTCTTCGGACATGCCACCACACCACCCCGCATGTATGAGGTCCCGGTGCCACGCTCCGGTGGCATTGCTACCCCCCAGGGCACCCATCCCGCCTAACCCTGTAGCGTTTGACCACGGGATCTAGCCCTTTGACTTTACACGGACGGGCTTTGACCAGTGGACCTCTCCACCCAGTTGTGCTAGGTCAGCCCATAGGAACACTTTGGAGCAACATCCGTGCCAGACCCACAGCAAGATCCCCTCCGTGTAGACCCGACGCGTCCGTTTCCCCCCTTAAGGTGCCGGCGGCGGCGACGTCCGTGAGAGGGGGGCACACCTCGGAGACGCGTGCCGCCTCTT
>NW_025307121.1:0-729 GCF_018294505.1 Triticum aestivum
TGGATATTTTGTTGGGATATCACAATATCTCTTATTTAATTAATGCATCTATATACTTGGTAAAGGGTGGAAGGCTCGGCCTTGTGCCTAGTGTTTTGTTCCACTCTTGCTGCCCTAGTTTCTGTCATATCGGTGTTATGTTCCCGGATTTTGTGTTCCTTACACGGTTGGGTTATAATGGGAACCCCTTGACAGTTCGCCTTGAATAAAACTCCTCCAGCAATGCCCAACATTGGTTTTACCATTCGCCACCTAGCCTCTTTTCCCTTGGGAGTCGCGCTCCCAAGGGTCATCATTATTTTAACCCCCCGGGCCAGTGCTCCTATGAGTGTTCGTCCAAACTAGAGCCCTGTGCAGTGCCCCCTCGGGGAAACTCGAGGTTTGGTTTTAGTTGTATGGAGCGCTCATCTGAGTGTGCCCTGAGAACGTGATATGTGCAGCTCCTATCGTGATTTGTCAGCACATTCGGGCGGTGTTGCTGGACTTGTTTTACCATTGTCGAGGATGTCTTGTAACCGGGATTCCGAGTCTGATCGGATTGTCTTGGGAGAAGGAATATCCTTCGTTGACCATGAGAGCTTGTGATGGGCTAAGTTGGGACTCCCCTGCAGGGATTTGAACTTTCAAAAGCCGTGCCCGCGGTTATGGGCATATGGGAATTTGTTAATGTCCGGTTGTAGAAAACCTGAAGTTTATCTTAATTAAAATGCACCAACCGCGTGTGTAACC
>NW_025307122.1:0-729 GCF_018294505.1 Triticum aestivum
ACGTCCAAGCCGGGGGAGAGCGTACCCTTAAGGGCATGTACAACGATCTAAGTCAGCTGCCTGTAACAAGGGCTACCTACTTCCTCCGTCCGAAAAATCTTGTCCTTCAAATGGATGTATCTAGCACCAAGTTAATGCTAGATATATCCATTTAAGAGATAAGTTTGGGACAAATTTTTTCAGACGGAGGGAGTAGGATTCTAGCTGATGTGGGGTAGAGAGAGAATTAAAAACGACTTAGTCTAATCCCATTCAAATCGTAGCTAACGGACGGCCTTTTTACCGTTGTACGTGGAGCCGTCTATATGTTGGTCGAGCACGTCTTGGAAATAAACTAACTCCCCTGTTTTCAAGCGAAACCAGCCCTGCGCTTCTAGCCAGCCAAATAGGCATGTTTGTTGTACGCATTGTTTCTGGTGGTGTCTACAAGTGACGTGAACTACCGAATGGAGGGTAATCCCGTAAGAGACAACTCTTCCAGGTCCCGGGGACGAGTCGTCATTGTTTACATGTTCCACCAACAAGCCATTTCCAGTAACTGCTCCCGCCTTCTCTAGCCCTCTCATGGCGACTCCCCTCCGCCTACCAGAAAAAGAACATGAAGCATTGTCGGTTTATAAGAACACTAAATGGGCTTCAGCCCAATAATAAATCAGCCCGAAATAGGGGCCAGTCAAAATTTTCGGCCGAAAACATGACAGAGGCCATATATAACAGAAAAAAGACAGA
>NW_025307123.1:0-729 GCF_018294505.1 Triticum aestivum
ATCAAGTTACTTGACACACTTTTCCATGAACCCGTAAGCCGCCGTAATAGCCACCCATTTACGGATGACGTTTAACAAACCCCAAAGTTCATGAAGCAAGCATGAAGAAACTCGATACTCTCATGGTCTAAGGAATCATGCAAACGTTAACCATCTCTGTGTTATGTACCAATAAACTTGTGACGAATGAATCTCATAGCATAACATCATGCCGGGTCGATTCAACACAAATGTTCTCTTAACATTATGCCCTCAAGGTTGGTGACATAGACATGCCCATGATCAGGAAAACATAACCATCATGCAACACTTGAGCTAGTCTTAGAGGCCAGACTAGGAATACATTTTACCGTTTATTATTCCACACGTGCATATGAGTCTTCCTCCGAGCCTCGTGGTTATTGCAGACTCGAGAACCATAGCAGTTATAGCATGGAATATAAACATAATTATGAACTCGGAGATAAATAATATCATTTATTATTGCCTCTAGGGCATATCTCCTAGACAGAGAACCCTATCCTTTTGAGGAACTCCTATAGAGCGTGTAATGCGCTACCTAGACACCAATCGCACGACCCCATTAACGTGCAGCCTAAATGGCACACAGGCCATGTAACAATTCACGCTTGATGCGACGCAATACATACAATACGGTTTTCCATCGGTACTTTCGATTGTTTTTCATCAGGGAAAATTTTAAACTTGTTCTGGGTTTAATTTTTTTTT
>NW_025307124.1:0-729 GCF_018294505.1 Triticum aestivum
GACACTGTCATATACGTGTGCCAAAAGGCGCAAACGGTCCCGGGTAAAGGTAAGGCGACACCCGTGGGAATACCGTGCGTGAGGCCGCAAAGTGATATGAAGTGTTACATGCTAGATCTATGTGGCATTGAGTCGGGGTCCTGACATAGATGTCGATGTGATCTTCGATCATCCGCAAACTTCCTTGAGACAAATCCACAGCTTGGATGCTCTCACCCATAGAAATCCAGAAAATGTGGTGGGCCTACAGCTAGAGAAGCTGGCCCCAAACTCAAATGAAATATGGGAAACCATAAATAGGAATAATTTCTCAAAAAGTAAGCAATTTTAATTACTCTACTTAAAATCTCCAATAAAATTAAAAAATATCAGGAATTGAGTGGTCAGTGTCCTTACCGTAGCCATGTTACCGTAGCCATGCTGACAGTTACTCGAACTATTTGCATTATTTCCATACCAATGGGCCGAGGCCTTGTGCCTCTGCCTTCACAGAAACGCCAACGGAGTGTAAACACATCACGGACAGATGCATCCTCCCCACCATAGAAAAGGACTTGACGCGTCCATTCTCGCCGATATGCTATCCACTAGAAAAGGAGCAGACGTGAATACACATGGCCAAGAACTAATATTTTTGTACTAATAGAACAACATTGGTTCAGTACTTTCAGAACAACATTGGGATGTGACTTTTGACGACTTTCGCCCGTCTGGGCCGTGTTGTTGCGT
>NW_025307125.1:0-729 GCF_018294505.1 Triticum aestivum
CGAAGACGCTCCTGCCTCCCTCGCCACCACCGGAGCCATCCTCTGTAAGCCCCCACCCCTCCTCTCTCTCTCGTGCATAGGTTAGCTAGTTTAATTAGCTTAATTATCTAGGTTAGGGCAAAAATTTAGTTAGGGCTTTGACAGAGAAGTAGTTAGGTTAACTAGTTTAATTAGGTTAATTATCTAGGTTAGTGCAAAAATTAGTTAGGGCTTTGAGAGAGAACTAGTCAGGTTAACTAGTTTAATTAGGTTAATTATCTAGGTTAATTAGTGCAAAAATTTATTTAGGGCTTTGACAGAGAACTAGCTGCGTTAACTAGTTTAATTAGGTTAATTATGTAGGTAAACTAGATTAACTAACTAGGTTAAATAGGTAGGTTAATTAGGTTCGTTGGATTAACAAGCTAGGTTAAGTAGGTTGGCTAGGTTAGAGGAAAATGTTATTTTAGAGCATTAGGTCAGAAGGGTTAGAGAAATGGAGTTCCTTTGCAATTTAATTGGGTTATGTCCTAGGCAGAGAAGGGTTAGAGATAATAATGTGTGTTTGTGTGAGAGAGAGGAATAGCTAGATCAACATAATTTGGGTTTTGTCCTAGGCAGAGAAGTGTTTAGTGAAGGAAAAGAATTTAGGCAAATTTTATTTTAAAGATGATCCCTTCCTAGACTTTTATTGTTGATTATATCTTTTCATTGAAGTGGTCATGTTATATCTTTTCATTGAAGTGGTTC
>NW_025307126.1:0-729 GCF_018294505.1 Triticum aestivum
CAAGAAAAAAGAGCAACCCGGTGTATATGAACTATAAGTAATTAATTTCTGCAACACAAAGTTTTCAAATTTATGAACAAAATTTTCTGACTTTCTCAAACATTTCTTGAAAAAGAGGAACAAAATTGAAAATGAGAACAGTTTTTGAAATTACGAACAATCTGTTAAAAACTAGAAATATTTCTGGAAAAGAGCAACAACAATTGAAAATGTGGGCATTTTTAAAAATTATGAACAACTTATTAAAAACGCAAACATTTTCCAAAAATTCCTTGAACATTTCTTGAATTTGCGATCAAAATTTGGAAACATGATTTTTCTTGAGTGTGCGAACCGATTTGGAAAAGCTGGAACATTTTCTGAAATTCACGAATTATAATCAATTTTTGATATTTATTAAAACACGAACAATTTTCAGAATTACGAACATTTTTTTTCAAAATGCGAACATTTTTTGAAATTACGAACAATTTTTGCAAAATGATTCCACGAACATTCTTTTAATTTGCGAACAAAATTTGAAAACATGAACAGTTTAGAATATGTGAACAAATTTTAAAATGCTAGAACATTTTTTAAAATTCTAGATCATTTTTGCATTTATGTACAAAATTTAAAATTGCAAACATTTTTTGAATTTCTTTGAACATTTTACGAGTTTACAACAAGTTTTCAAAAACATAAGAGTTTATGAAATTGGTGATTTTTTTTGAAAGTTGAGACTTTTTC
>NW_025307127.1:0-729 GCF_018294505.1 Triticum aestivum
GAATTCATCTACTATGCCATGCCATGATTACATAGAACCAAATATGCTTTGTTTTGGATGTTGTCAATATTCTCCATGTGATGTTTCCACTAATGCTCATGAGGAGACCCACATAGTTTCCTCATACATATTAGGAGATCTTGATGCATTCCATACTTTGCATGATTCCCATAATTGCGTGCACAATATGCATTCCATGGATAACAATGCTCTAGATATTTCCCATGATGCATTACACAATTTGGGTCTCCATTATGCTATACATAACAACAAACCTATCATGATGGATGACATGTTTCTATATCATGCATCTCATTTATTTGAGCGTTGGATATTTTGTGCTAACCGACACAAGCACGTGTGCATCATAATGGATGATGTGTACATATACCATGCACACACAATTTTCCCTTTGTCTTTGTTTTGTGTAGGTACTCATGTATATATACTCGTCAACCTCCCATGAGTTGACAAAACGAGCTCTTGAGAGCAACGATGACTTGGGATTCTGTGGACTATCCTTAGCACCATTCCCTTCGCCCAAGGACTATGCGCATCTCTTTTACTTGGCTCTCTCACGGCTATGGGCTATATACCACTTGTTCATTTATGCCCATCGTACCATCTTCACTTTGCATGTTATGCCTCTTTACATGATTTTGCCATGCAATTGTGACCATTGTTTGCATCTCCCCATGATTCACAATTATGATACTCCTATGTGTATTT
>NW_025307128.1:0-729 GCF_018294505.1 Triticum aestivum
ACAGTCTAGTGGTCAAGTAGAATTGAGCAATAGAGAACTCAAATTAATTTTGCAAAAGACTGTTAATAGATATAGAAATAATTGGTCCAAGAAACTTGATGATGCATTATGGGCCTATAGAACTGCATATAAAAGCCTATGGGTATGTCTCCGTATAAAATGGTTTATGGAAAAGCATGTCACTTACCTCTCGAACTAGAACATAAGGCTTATTGGGCTATTAAAGAGCTCAATTATGATTTCAAACTTGCCGATGAGAAAAGGTTATTTGACACTAGCTCACTTGATGAATGGAGAACCCAAGCCTATGAGAATGCCAAATTGTTTAAAGAAAAGGTTAAAAGATGGCATGACAAAAGGATACAAAAGCATGAGTTTAATGTAGGTGATTATGTATTGCTATACAACTCCCATTTATGATTTTTTGCAGGAAAACTTCTCTCTAAATGGGAAGGTCCTTACGTTATCGAGGAGGTCTATCGTTCCGGTGCCATCAAAATCAACAACTTCGAAGGCACAAATCCGAAGGTGGTGAACGGTCAAAGAATCAAACATTATATCTCAGGTAATCCTATAAATGTTGAAACCAATGTTATTGAAACCGTAACCCCGGAGGAATACATAAGGGACACTTTCCGGAACATTTCAGACTCCGTAAAGGAATAGGTATGTGGTACGGTAAGTAAACCGACTCCAAAACAGTTCGAATGGCAATTTTTCTCCGTTTTG
>NW_025307129.1:0-729 GCF_018294505.1 Triticum aestivum
ATTGATGACGTCGCTTTGAATGATGCATAGTGAACGCAAAAATATGCTGGAGTTCAAAAAAGTTTAACAAACATTGAAGTGCTCGTGTAACAGATGAGTTCTCGTCCGAAACCCTGATACTCCGAAAGAGATTTTCCAGTTTGTACACGAGGTGCGTCCAGTTTTCGCCGTGACCATCTCTACTCTTTTGCGCATGCTATGCGGGTGAAATGATGATACCATGCCAAGTACCAACATTTTCAGAGTTCATTTTGTAGTGATTTTCAATTTCACCGTCATTTAGCTCTCTAAACAAATCGGTAAATGACTGAAAAACAGCAAATGATGTCAGAACGCGTTGGAAATTGACGACGTCGCTTTGAATGATGCACAGTGAACGCAAAAATAGGCTGGAGTTCAAAATTTTTTAAAAAACATTGAAGTGCCCGTGTAACAGATGAGTTCTCGTCCGAAACCCTGATACTCCGAAAGAGATTGTCTAGTTTGTACATGAGGTGCGTCCAGTTTTCGCCGTGACCCTCTCTACTCTTATGTACATGCTATGCGGGTGAAATGATGATACCATGCCAAGTTCCAACATTTTCAGAGTTCATTTTGTAGTGATTTTCGATTTCACCGTCATTTAGCTCTCTAAACAAATCGGTAAATGACTGAAAAACCGCAAATGATGTCAGAACGTGTTGGAAATAGATGACGTCGTTTTGAATTATGCATACTGAACACAAAAAT
>NW_025307130.1:0-729 GCF_018294505.1 Triticum aestivum
CATCTTCAACGGTGCGGTCCAAGGCGAGGTTTTCCTCCCTGGATAGATCTTCCTATTCGGCGGCTTCGTACTGCGGGCCAACTCGCTTGGCCATCTGGAGCAGATCGATAGCTACGCCCCTAGCGATCAGGTGAGGTTTGGAAGCTGGAACTATATTGCCGACATCCGCAGAGACCTGTCCTTTGATGGATTCGAGCCCATGTCAGGAGCGTCAAACAGTCGCGACGAGCATGACTCACATCTGCCGTCGGACGGTGTTCGGGGGATCGCACCTTCAGCTGCCCCGGCCCTTAATGTGGAGCAGATCGCGCCATCCGAGGATAGGTGGATGGACCCCGCAGCGGAGGCCGCACACTCATCGGCGCTGGAGCCAAACACAGACTTCACCTCCAAATAGATCTGTGTCATCGGACCCTCGGACTCATCTCCAGCCATAGGATCCGAACCATGTACATCCACGCCTATCAAATCTGATTGGGAACTAGTCATGGAGTTTACCTCCGCGGATATCTTTCTGCACTCGCCCTTGGGCGACGTGCTAAATTCACTAAGGTCTCTCTCTCTCTCTGTCAGGGGACTCTTGGCCGAACTATGTTCGGCTCGAGTGGGAAGCGGACGACAAAGAAATCCGTTCCCCGTGCACTCATAGCCATCGTCGATGACTTAACCAACACGCTTGACTTCAACTCCGAAGACATCGACAGTATGGACAACGATGTTGGAGACGAA
>NW_025307131.1:0-729 GCF_018294505.1 Triticum aestivum
CAATTATATATCAAAAAAATCAGAAAAATAAAACTAATTCATTTTAAAATCTTAAAAATACAAATAATATATCAAAAAATTCAGTTCATTGATCCCTTGAAGGTTTGACAAAAGGTTTGATACATCATTCAGTTCATCGACCAAATACAAAGTTTGGTACAATAAATTATTACACATCAATTCTTCCCTTGTGTCCCTGCTTGCTTACGATTGTGCCGTATCCATGGAGCATCCTCATCATTTAACTTAATGCTTGGGTCAGTGTTCACTTTGATGGGCGGAATTTCACCAAACATATTATAATCTTCTGACATGTCTGTCTTGTCCTCCACTCCCACGATGTTTCTTTTCCCTGAAAGAACAATGTGGCGCTTTGGATCATCGCATGATGTACTGATCGTTTTCTTATCTTTCCGTTTCCTCGGTTTGCTACTCATGTCCTTCAAATAAAAAACCTGAGCGACATCTTTGGCAAGGACGAATGGTTCGTCAAGGTAACCAAGATTGTTGAAATCCACCATTGTCATTCCGTATTGCTCGTCCACCTTTACCCCACCTCCTGTTAGCTTGAACCATTTGCACCGGAACAAAGGGACCTTAAAGGAGGGTCCATAGTCAAGTTCCCATATCTCCTCTATGTAACCATAATATGTGACCTTTCGCCCATTCTCGGTTGCTGCATCAAAGCGGACACCACTGTTTTGGTTGGTGCTCTTTTTATCTTGGGCG
>NW_025307132.1:0-729 GCF_018294505.1 Triticum aestivum
AGCAAGACCTCTCCTATAAGGAGCATCCGGTCCGCATTCTCGACCAAGCTGAACGCCGCACACGTCAGAAGGCGATCAAGTTTCTCAAAGTCCAGTGGTCGCACCATTCTGAAGATGAGGCCACTTGGGAACGAGAGGATCGTCTGCGCGAAGAATACCCCGCACTGTTTCCTTCTACCTCCTAAATCTCGGGACGAGATTTCTTGTAGTGGAGGAGATTTGTAACACCCTGAGAATCATGCTACAGTAACCCCCTGTGATTAAGCTAATCATGTTGCTAAACAGGGCTTGATCACATTTGAACCACACCCCTGTCAAACTCCTAGTTCAAACTTCAAATATAATTAAAGTGAAAAATAAAAGTTTTCAAAAACTCAAACAAAAATGTTCTGTGGGTGCTAAATAATACACTGGCAATTATGGTGGAGAAAGCTCCTTTTTATAAAATGCCTAAATACTTTAAATGAAATAAAACAAAAAAGGAAATAAACAAATAAAAAGAAAACAGAAAACAGAAACAGTCAGAGAAAAAAAAAGGGGAGCAGGCCTTCCCCCCCACTGGACCCGTGGCCCATCTGCACCGAACCCCCCCCGGCCCAAACTGGGCCGCACCCCCGCGCCCCCGGCCCAGCCCACCTCCTCCCTCGCCCCTTCCTTGTTCCCCCGACCCGGTCGGAACAGGGGCGCGCTGCCGCCGCACCACCTCGCCGGCGGTGAACCCCGCGAGAG
>NW_025307133.1:0-729 GCF_018294505.1 Triticum aestivum
TTGGTCCCGGTTCGAGCCACCAACCGGGACCAAAGGCCTCTTTTCGGCAGCCCAAAGGGCGGGAAGCGAAGGCCATTGGTCCCGGTTGCTGGCACCAACCGGGACTAAAGGGGGGCAATGGTCACGGCTGGTGCCACCAACCGGGACCAATGACACCTTTAGTCCCGGTTGGTGCCACCAACCGGGACCAATACCCTTGTGCTGCCCCGCGCCCAAAAGTTTAGTCCCACATCGCTAGTTGACAGCGCCCAACACCAGTTTATAAGCTCTGCTGCCTCCTCCCTCTCGAACTCCTCTGAACTGCAGGCCTATGGGCCTAATTTGACACTGCTTTGCCTGTGGGCCTATTGGGCCTTCTGCGGGCCTGAATCCTGGCCCATGTAGGGTTTCTAGTCGTATTCAGGTCGTGGAGGCCCAGTAGGTGGCATTTTTTTTGGTTTTTTCTTTTTTATTTCTACATTTTTTTGGTTTTTTATTTTTTTTATTTCTACTTAAAACTAAATACTTACAGTTTTTTAGTGATTCCTTTTTGCTTTTAGGTCACAAAAATTATAAACTTTCTGTTAGTGCCATTAGTTTTAAATTTTAAATAGTTTAAATTTGAATTTTTAAAAATTTGTGTGAATCACTAGTTTATGAATAACTTTACTATAAAATTAGAATATTTTTTTCTATTTATTTTTTATTTCTACTTACAACTAAATACTAACAGTTTTTTAGTGATTTCTT
>NW_025307134.1:0-729 GCF_018294505.1 Triticum aestivum
CCACCAAGGGCCACGAAATTCCCCCCCTCTTCCTCCATATATACAGCCCTTAGGGCATCGTTTAGACTTTGGGTTTTGTTTAGATTAAAAGTTCGCCATAGCTGCAACTTCGCGTACTTCGTTTGTGTTCAACGACCAGACAAAGGCGTCACAGAACCCCACCTTGATCAATAAAGCTTTCATCTTATATTCGCAATATCCAGATTGCAATCTCAGTTTCTTGCTTGTTCTTCGTTTGCTCGCAGGAAACAGACCCTCGTGGTCAGGTTGATCGTGCTCCGGCGTGGTCAATAACCTCTCGGAGTTGGTTTAGCGATTGCTAAGGCGCGACGTCCTCGCACGTTCGTAGTCGGATCGTCAAAGTCGACTTCCACCAAAGCGAAATCCATCATCTCATCGAAAGACGGGACACTTCTGCCTCTATCAAGTGGTATCAGATTTCCAGGTTGCTCGGTGAGATTTTACAGTTTTTCGTAGTTTAGATCGAGTCTGTTCTTCATACCTATAGTCCACGAAAAAGCCAAAAAAAAATTAGGGTTAGTTCATCCCATCCGAAACAATCTGAGCCTTGCATAATCTTTTCTGTATTTGCTTTGTTGAATTTGCGGTTGCATCGTCGTGTCCAGTTGCTGGTCTTAGCGTCTAGTCTTTTAGAGTTTCGAGTTCTGTTCACAGGTTGGTCAAAGAAATTCGTGTTTCCAGGCGACGTGACAACCTGTGAACAGAACT
>NW_025307135.1:0-729 GCF_018294505.1 Triticum aestivum
GCATGAAAAATAACAAATGAAGTCAGAAAGGGTTGAAAATTGATGATGTGGCTTTGAATGGTGCATTTTGAGCACAGAAAAACTATGGAGTTCAAATAAGTTCAAAAAAATTGAAATCCCTTTGTAACAGACGAGGATCCGTATGAAACCCTGATACTTCGAAAGAGATTGTCTGTTTTGTACACGAAGTGGATCCAGTTTTTGCCGTAACCCTCTCTACTTTCTTGCACAGGCTATGTGGGTCAAATGATGATACCATGCCAACTGTCAACCTTTTCAGAGTTCATTTGAAATGCTTTTCAATTTCAGGGTCTTATAGCTCAAAATAATCAGTAAATGTTGAAAAATAACAAATGAAGTTAGAAAGGGCTGAAAATTGATGATGTGGCTTTGAATGGTGCATTTTGAGCACAGAAAAACTATGGAGTTCAAATAAGTTCAAAAAAATGAAATCCCTTTGTAAGAGACGAGTTTCTGTATGAAACCCTGATACTTCGAAAGAGATTGTCCGTTTTGTACACGAAGCGCATCCAGTTTTTGCGGTAACCCTCTATACTTTCTTGCACATGATATGTGGGTCAAATGATGATACCATGCCAACTTTCAACCTTTTCAGAGTTCATTTGAAATGCTTTTCAATTTCAGGGTCTTATAGCTCAAAATAATCAGTAAATGCATGAAAAATAACAAATGAAGTTAGAAAGGGTTGAAAATTGATGATGTGGCTTT
>NW_025307136.1:0-729 GCF_018294505.1 Triticum aestivum
GTCAGAAGGCGATCAAGTTTCTCAAAGTCCAGTGGTCGCACCATTCTGAAGATGAGGCCACTTGGGAACGAGAGGATCGTCTGCGCGAAGAATACCCCGCACTGTTTCCTTCTACCTCCTAAATCTCGGGACGAGATTTCTTGTAGTGGAGGAGATTTGTAACACCCTGAGAATCATGCTACAGTAACCCCCTGTGATTAAGCTAATCATGTTGCTAAACAGGGCTTGATCACATTTGAACCACACCCCTGTCAAACTCCTAGTTCAAACTTCAAATATAATTAAAGTGAAAAATAAAAGTTTTCAAAAACTCAAACAAAAATGTTCTGTGGGTGCTAAATAATACACTGGCAATTATGGTGGAGAAAACTCCTTTTTATAAAATGCCTAAATACTTTAAATGAAATAAAACAGAAAAGGAAATAAACAAATAAAAAGAAAACAGAAAACAGAAACAGTCAGAGAAAAGAAAAAAAAGGGGAGCAGGCCTTCCCCCCCCACTGGACCCGTGGCCCATCTGCACCGAACCCCCCCCGGCCCAAACTGGGCCGCACCCCCGCGCCCCCGGCCCAGCCCACCTCCTCCCTCGCCCCTTCCCTGTTCCCCCGACCCGGTCGGAACAGGGGTGCGCTGCCGCCGCACCACCTCGCCGGCGGTGAACCCCGCGAGAGGATAAGGGCGCCAGCGGCCCCCGCTCCCTCGGGCCTCTCTCCCACTCACCCCGCTCAC
>NW_025307137.1:0-729 GCF_018294505.1 Triticum aestivum
AAGGGGATTTGGTTCTCCGAGTGGATCAGCACAAACCACACAAGCTTGCTCCTTCTTGGGAAGGCCCCTTCATCGTCACCAAGGTTCTCCACAACGGGGCGTACCGTCTTTACAACGTCGAGCATAATATCGACGAGCCCCGAGCTTGGAACGCGGAGCTACTCCGCCCATTTTACACTTAAGTTTTATCACTCGGATGAGTTGCAATAAAGTACTTCTGTAGTTCATGGGTTTAGAAATAATTGTGTCATCACTTTTTATTTTTGTCCACATAAAAACTCCCCCTCAGTGGGTGGCTTAGCCGCGAATCCGTTTCGCCTAAGTTTGTAAAAATCCTATCGAGTGGTGAGCCAGACTCTCACTCGGAGGCTTAGCTGCGAATCCGTTTCGCCTAAGTTTATCAAAATCCTACCGAGTGGTAAGCCAGCCTTCCACTCGGGGGCTTAGCTGCAGTCCAAGCACTCGCCTAAGTTGTGAAAATCCTACCGAGTGGTAAGCCAGCCTTCCACTCGGGGGCTTAGCTGCAGCCTCGTGCTCGCCTAAGTTATAAAACTCCTACCGAGTGAGGAGCAACCCTCTCACTCGGGGGCTTAGCTGCAGTCCAAGCACTCGCCTAAGTTTATCAAAATCCTACCGAGTGGTAAGCCAGCCTTCCACTCGGGGGCTTAGCTGCAGTCCAAGCACTCGCCTAAGTTGTGAAAATCCTACCGAGTGGTAAGCCAGCCTTCC
>NW_025307138.1:0-729 GCF_018294505.1 Triticum aestivum
TGTACACGAAGTGCATCTAGTTTTTGCCGTAACCCTCTCAACTTTCTTGCACATGCTATGTGGATGAAATGATGATACCATGCCAACTTTCAACCTTTTCAGAGTTCATTTGAAATGCTTTTCAATTTTAGGGTCTTATAGCTCAAAATAATTAGTAAATGCATGAAAAATAACAAATGAAGTCAGAAAGGGTTGAAAATTGATGATGTGGCTTTGAATGGTGCATTTTGAACACACAAAAAGTCAGGAGTTCAAATAAGTTTTAAAAAATGAAATCCCTTTGTAACAGACGAGTTTCCGTATGAAATCCTGATACTTCGAAAGAGATTGTCCGTTTTGTACATGAAGTGCATCCAGTTTTTGCCGTAACCCTCTCAACTTTCTTGCACATGCTATGTGGATGAAATGATGATACCATGCCAACTTTCAACCTTTTCAGAGTTCATTTAAAATGTTTTTCAAATTTAGGGTCTTATAGCTCAAAATAATCAGTAAATGCATGAAAAATAACAAATAAATAAAATAAGTAATTAGAAACAAAATAATATAAACTTTAATAAAATATATAAGTAGAAACAAAATAAAAGAAACTTTAATAACATAAATAAAATTTATGAAACTAAAATTGTCAAAGTATTTTCTGTTCAAAACATTATAAGCAACCTCTAGTATTATTGAAACTAAAATTATATAAAATTGATGCAACTAAAATTATCGAAGTATTTTCTG
>NW_025307139.1:0-729 GCF_018294505.1 Triticum aestivum
AAATAATTTTACACTAGAGTTGAACTAGCTCTATAAGCTTGTAGAAATAATTTTAGACTAGAGTTGAACTGGCTCTATAAGCTAGTTCAAATAATTTTACACTAGAGTTGAACTAGCTCTATAAGCTTGTACAAATAATTTTACACTAGAGTTGAACTAGCTCTATAGCCTAGTTCAAATAAACTTACACTAGAGTTGAACTAGCTCTATAAGCTTGTAAAAACAATTTTACACTTGAGTCGAACTAGCTCTATTAGCTAGTTCAAATAATTTTACATTGGAGTTTAACTAGCTCTATAGCCTAGTACAAATAATTTTACACTAGAGTTGAACTAGCTCTATAAGCTTGTACAAATAATTTTACACTAGAGTGGAACGAGCTCTATACTCTAGTATAAATAATTTTCACTAGAGTTGAACTAGCTCTATAAGCTAGTTCAAATAAATTTACACTAGATTTGAACTAGCTCTATAAGCTAGTTCAAATAATTTTACACTAGAGTTGAACTAGCTCTATAAGCTAGTTCAAATAATTTTACACTAGAGTTGAATTAGCTCTATAGCTTAGTACAAATAATTTCACACGAGAGTTGAACTAGCTCTATAGCCTAGTACAAATAATTTTACACTAGAGTTGAACTAGCTCTATAGCCTAGTACAAATAATTTTACACTAGAGTTGAACTAGCTCTATAAGCTTGTAGAAATAATTTTAGACTAGAGTTGAACT
>NW_025307140.1:0-728 GCF_018294505.1 Triticum aestivum
GACTTCCACCAAAGCGATATCCATCATCTCATCGAAAGATCGGGACCCTCGCCTCTATCAAGTGGTATCAGATTTCCAGGTTGCTCGGTGAGATTTTACAGTTTTTCGTAGTTTAGATCGAGTCTGTTCTTCATACCTATAGTCCACGAAAAAGCCAAAAAAAATTAGGGTTAGTTCATCCCATCCGAACCAATCTGAGCCTTGCATAATCTTTTCTGTATTTGCTTTGTTGAATTTGCGGTTGCATCGTCGTGTTCAGTTGCTGGTCTTAGCGTCTAGTCTTTTAGAGTTTCGAGTTCTGTTCACAAGTTGTCACGCCGTCGCCGCACCATCATCATCGCCCTGCCATCTACCACCACCGCTCCGAATCCGTATCCATATACCACCACCAATCCGTGTCCATATACCACCACCGATTCATATCCATATACTACCACCGCTGCCATATACCACCACCATATATCCACCACCAATCCGAGTTCCTTGCTTATTAGGTTTGTTTTCGGGATCAATCTAGATTCCGATTCGTGTTTCCTTGCCGGAGTAGGTTTCGGAAAAAAAAAAGAGTCGGGTAGCCACGCTCCGTTTAGGCCCAAAATTTTTCGAAAACGCATTTTTCGAAAAAAAATTTGGCTATCCTATTTTTAGGTGTTTCTGAGTGTTTTGAGACAGGTGCCATTATAGGAAGTTTTTTTTGACCCGTTTCCAGTTTTTGGGTCCGGGCAGTC
>NW_025307141.1:0-728 GCF_018294505.1 Triticum aestivum
CCGTTTCTTGGATTATTACTCATCGTTTTGAGTTCCCAAGCGATTTCCACAGTTAATGAACCCCAAGGTGTGCTTACATGTTGGTCATCAACCCTGGCAGTTTTGGCCGATTCTGGCCTGTTTCATGGACTATTAGTAACTGTTTTGCGGTCCCGTAGTGATTTCCACGATTAACGAACCCTGGGGTGCGTTTATGTGTCGGTCATCAACACAGGCAGTTTTGGCCGATTCTGGCCCGTTTCATGGACTATTACTCACTGTTTAGTTGTTCTGGAGTGACTTCCACGATTAACGAACCCTGTGGTGCGCTTACATGTCCGTCATAAACACTGGCAGTTTTGGCCGATTCTCGCTAGTTTTATGGACTATTACTCACTGTTTCGCGGTCCGAGAGTGATTTCCACGATTAACGAACCCTGGGTGCGTTTACGTGTCGGTCATCAACACTCGCAGTTTTGGCCGATTCTGGCCTGTTTCTTGGACTATTACTCACTGTTTTGTAGTCTCGGGGTGATTTCCACGATTAACGAACCCTAGGTGTGTTTACGTGTCGGTCATCAACACTCACAGTTTTGGCCAATTCTGGCCCGTTTATTGGATTATTAGTCACCGTTTTGAGTTCCGAGGCGATTTCCATAGTTATTGAACCCCAAGGTGTGCTTACATGTCGGTTATCAACACTGGCAGTTTTGGCCGATTCTGGCCCGTTTCATGGACTATTACTAACT
>NW_025307142.1:0-728 GCF_018294505.1 Triticum aestivum
ATGCAGGGCTTCCGGGGACTCGTGGAGCGGTGGGGAGGAAGAAGGAGTTGTGGCGGAGCTTCTGAGCTACTCGGGGGAGCGAGGGGTGGCCGGAGGCAGTGGCTAAGGCGAACGGCGGCGACGGTGTGCTTCGGCCGAGAGCGAGAGAGAGCGAGGGAGAAACGGGGGGGAGAGTGAGCGAGAGCAGGGGGGATCGGGACGGGCTGCGGGCGTCGTCCACGCGGCCAGGAGGGCGTCGGCAAGCAGGAGGTGGCCGCACGGCCGCGCGCGCGCGAGCACGCAGCAGCTTCGGGGCGTGGGGAGGAAGACGACGGGGAGCTACAGTGCTGGGCTGGCTAGCTGGGCCGGGCTGAACAGGGAGGAGCCCAGGTAAGCTTCTCCCTTTTAGTTTTTTTCTGTTTTCTGTTTTATTTAATATAACTGCAACTTTGTTGAATTAAATAAAATACCTTGGCAACTCCAAAATTCACCAAACTACTCCTGGCTCATAGTTGGATTATTTCCAACATGAAACATTTTAGTTTGGAGATATTTGAGCATTTAAATATTTTATATTATTTTAAATGCCCAAATTCAAATAGTTATGATTTAACTCAAGAACCCTAGGATGGCCTAGAAAAGTGTGCACCATTTTTGGCAGAGGTTCTGAACCAAGGCAAAAATGATGGGCATTTTAGAAGGGCATTTCAGGTTCATTGAAAATTTGTTTTAGTAACCCTAGTTGGTTT
>NW_025307143.1:0-728 GCF_018294505.1 Triticum aestivum
GACGAGCACGTGACACCACTGTCACCCTGTCTCTCTTAGGGTAACGCGAGTCGAGGCGAACGTCGTCGCGGTAGCGACGACGGACGCCGAGACGAGCAGGTGACACCACTGCCACCCTGTCTATCTTAGGGTAACGCGAGTCGAGGCGGACATCGTCGCGGTAGCGACGACGGATGCCAAGACGAGCACCTGGCACCACTGCCACCCTATCTATCTTAGGGTAACGCGAGTCGAGGCGGACATCGTCGCCGTAGCGACGATGGACGCAGAGACGAGCACGTGACACCATTGTCACCCTGTCTATCTTAGCGTAACGCGAGTCGAGACGGACGTCGTCGCGGTAGCAACGACGGACGCCGAGACGAGCACGTCACACCATTGTCACCCTGTCTATCTTAGGGTAACGCGAGTCGAGGCGGACATCGTCGCGGTAGCGACGACGGACGCCGAGACGAGCACGTGACACCACTGCCACCCTGTCTTGCCGTAACGCGAGTCGAGGCGGAAGTCGTCGCGGTAGCGACGATGGACGCCGAGACGAGCACGTGACACCGCTGCCACCCTGTCTATCTTAGGGTAACGCGAGTCGAGGCGGACGTCGTCGCGGTAGCGACGATGGACGCCAAGACGAGCACGTGTCACCACTGCCATCATGTCTTAGCGTAACGCGAGTCGAGGCGGACGTCGTCGCGGTAGCGACGATTGACGCCGAGACGAGCACGTCACAC
>NW_025307144.1:0-728 GCF_018294505.1 Triticum aestivum
CCCCCTGGGGATCGCCTTTTCAGTTTTAGAAAAAACAAAAGAAAATGATGGAAATGTCAAAAAAACAAAATAAAATAAGTTTTCCATGTGATATGTGGTCTAGTTGTTGGGAAAATTAACAAATATGAATTTCGACTTTATTTGCAAAATCTCTCTGGAAATTCTTAAAATGGGCATAAATTTTGCATACGAACTCGGATGAAAAAGTTTTTTATATGAAAAAGCATCTACTCGAAAAGTTACATCCGAATTGAAAAGTTCAAGGGATTGACTACGATGAGACCTTCTCACCCGTAGCGATGCTTAAGTCTGTCCGGATCATGTTAGTAATTGCCGCATTTTATGATTATGAAATTTGGCAAATGGATGTCAAAACTGCATTCCTGAATGGATTTCTGGAAGAAGAGTTGTATTTGATGCAACCGGAAGGTTTTGTCGATCCAAAGGGAGCTAACAAAGTGTGCAAGCTCCAGCGATCCATTTATGGACTGGTGCAAGCCTCTCGGAGTTGGAATAAACGCTTTGATAGTGTGATCAAAGCATTTGGTTTTGTACAGACTTTTGGAGAAGCCTGTATTTACAAGAAAGTGAGTGGGAGCTCTGTAGCATTTCTGATATTATATGTGAATGACATATTGTTGATTGGAAATGATATAGAATTTCTGGATAGCATAAAGGGATACTTGAATAAGAGTTTTTCAATGAAAGACCTCGGTGAAGCTGCTTAT